>NW_025970325.1:0-12439 GCF_021869965.1 Rhincodon typus | reverse complement strand
GGTAGGCTATTGCAGAAAATACGGAGGCATGGGATTGAGGGTGATTTAGCGGTTTGGATCAGAAATTGGCTAGCTGTAAGAAGACAGAGGGTGGTGGTTGATGGGAAATGTTCATCCTGGAGTTCAGTTACTAGTGGTATACCGCAAGGATCTGTTTTGGGGCCACTGCTGTTTGTCATTTTTATAAATGACCTGGATGAGGGCGTAGAAGGATGGGTTAGTAAATTTGCGGATGACACTAAAGTCGGTGGAGTTGTGGATAGTGCGGAAGGATGTTGCAGGTTACAGAGGGACATAGATAAGCTGCAGAGCTGGGCTGAGAGGTGGCAAATGGAGTTTAATGCGGAAAAGTGTGAGGTGATTCACTTTGGAAGGAGTAACAGGAATACAGAGTACTGGACTAATGGTAAGATTCTTGGTAGTGTGGATGAGCAGAGAGATCTCGGTGTCCATGTGCATCGATCCCTGAAAGTTGCCACCCAGGTTGATAGGGTTGTTAAGAAGGCGTACGGTGTGTTAGGTTTTATTGGTAGAGGGATTGAGTTTCGGAGCCATGAGGTCATGTTGCAGCTGTACAAAACTCTGGTGCGGCCGCACTTGGAGTATTGCGTACAGTTCTGGTCACCGCATTATAGGAAGGATGTGGAAGCATTGGAAAGGGTGCAGAGGAGATTTACCAGGATGTTGCCTGGTATGGAGGGAAGGTCTTATGAGGAAAGGCTGAGGGTCTTGAGGCTGTTTTCGTTAGAGAGAAGAAGGTTAAGAGGTGACTTGATAGAGACATACAAGGTGATCAGAGGATTAGATAGGGTGGACAGTGGGAGCCTTTTTCCTCGGATGGTGATGGCTAGCACGAGGGGACATAGCTTTAAATTGAGGGGTGATAGATATAGGACAGATGTCAGAGGTAGGTTCTTTACTCAGAGAGTAGTAAGGGCGTGGAATGCCCTGCCTGCAAAAATAGTAGACTCGCCCACTTTAAGGGCATTTAAATGGTCATTGGATAAACATATGGATGATAATGGAATAGTTTAGGTTAGATGGGCTTCAGATTGGTTTCACAGGTCGGCGCAACATCGAGGGCCAAAGGGCCTGTACTGCGCTGTAATGTTCTATGTTCTATGTTCTATGTTCTATGAGTTAACGTTTTGGGTCTGGTGACTTCCTCAGAACTGACCGACAGCCCAAAACGTTAACTCTGATTGTTTCTTTTTACCCTTGCTGCCAGACCTGCTGAGCTTTTCCAGCAACTTCTGTTTTTGTTCCTGATTTACAGCATCCGCAGTTCTTTTGGTTTTTATTAATTTTCAGGCCTTTAGTGCAGACATTCAAAGTGCAATTATAATGCACTTGTTGCCTGTTATTCCGTTAGATCACTGCCCTGAGTTAGCAATTTAAATTCCAAGGGTGATGAAGACAGTTGTAAAATATTCACTGTAAAACTGTTTATGAGATCAACTTTGACCAGGGATCAGATGTGAGCACTTATCAAGGTTCCAAAGCTCAGCTACTGGCTGAAGAGACTTATAGAGTCACAGAGTCATAAAGCATGGAAACAGACGCTTCAGTCCAACTATTCCATGCTGACCAAGTTTTCCAAACTAAAACTAGTCCCATTTTCCTGGGTTTGGCCCATATCCCTCTAAACCTTTCCTATCCATGTACCTGTCCAAATGTCTTTTAAATGTAACTATACCTGCATCCACTACTTCCTGTGGCAGATTGGATAAAGTTGATATGGAACCACAGTCTGTCAGTTTGACAAATGTTGGTACCTTCTAAGTGTCTACCAGAATGTTGTAGCGCACTGGGCTGCGAGATCTGATGACTAACATCAAGGAAATTTCACACAAAGAGCAGTTGTGGATCATTTGATATGAAAAACAATGGTGTATATTTGACAAATTATATAATGCCTGTTATTCATGACAACGCAGATCATAGTTCATGCGTGTGATAATATCTACAGCTTATGGCACATGCTATATTATATACAAAGGTCTGCATTAGTACAATATACAGAATCATAGAATCTCTACAATGTGGAAACAAGCCATTCAGCCCATACTGTTCCTTTGAAGAGCACCCCACCCAATCTCTGTAACCCTGCATTTCACTTGGCTAATCCATCTAGCCTACACATCCCTGGACACTATGGGCAATTTAACATGGCCAATCCACCTTTAATTGCACATCTTTGGACTGTGGTGGGAAACTGGAGCAAAGCCATGCATACACAGGGAGAATGTACAAACTCCACACAGACAGTCACCTGAGGGGTGGAGTTGAACCAAGGTCACTGGTGCTAGGAGACAGCAGTGCTAACCACTGAGCCACCATGCTGCTCCTAATGAAAGAGCTTCACTATAATATCAATAGGGCCCAGACTGTCTATTATTTATGCAGGTCCTGTCACTGATGATAATAAACGGAGTCTATCATTTACTATAATACCTACAAGCGTTATCTTTTTCTGTAATATACAGAGGTGCTATTATTCATTAGAATATGGTGGAGGATCTGTCCTTCAACATAATATATACAGAATGTGTCACTCACTATAATATATACAGGGCCTGTTTTCCTACAATGTACATAAGGTGGATTATTCACTGCAATATCTATTGGGTGTGTTACTCACTGCAGTATATACAAAGTCTAGCATTCACTACAATATGTGCAGGTCCTGTCACTCAGTATAATATTACTAAGGGTCTGTCATCTTTATTTATACAAGGCCTGTTATTTCCTGCAAATAAAGCCTGTGATCTGTCAAGGGTAACATCTGTGAGAACCTGCTCTGCTGTGTCACATAATAAACCTGATTTTTGCCAATTTGATGTCAATTTGCAAAGCTGTGGATGGAGAGAGCAGCAGGAACTGGAGAGAGTTGGCATGTGAATGGGCAGTAAGTCCAGCCATCATTCCAGATGCCCCGTGACCTACATTGTTGGGTATAATACATGCAAAGGCTGATTTCTCAGGCACTCAGTGCCAGTGCTGACCTTGGTGCTTCCACAGTACGGGTCAGGAAATAGCAGGCATGCAGCTGTCAGCTTTTCATCCACAGTGGATACAGAACAGTTGGCAGAGCAGGCTCATGTATAAACAATGGGGTGAGGATGCCCACTAGCACTGTGTAGTCAGAAAGTCAACCTAGCGTTGCCAGCTGCCTTAGTATGTGAAGGGACCACTCAACATGGTATGCACAGGAGGAATAAGTTCCACTTTGGTCATGCTCAGCGCCCTAACAGATATTTGCTCAAATGACAGAATTTTACTTGGAAGAGTGTCAAAAGCCGACTGCAGCAACTCTTATCCTAACTTTGGTGGAAACCCCTTTCTAACAGCGTTGTGGTTGTACTTACACTGCATGGACTGCAATGAGAGATGGACGATAGATGTTGCCCTGGGCAACAATGCCCACATTAAAGCTGACAGCACAATAGCCTTGCTTGTGCTCTGCCCTTAATGAAAGCGTTGCAAAGTGACTGCCTGCTTCATGGCACAGGTCACATGAATAATGTCAGGCCAGGAAACACATTAGTACAATTTCCATCCAAATAGCCCACATCCTGTGTAAAAAAAAAACTTAAAAAACAACTTTGATGGAAACCCTGGCCAATTTTGAACATTAATGCAATTTCTTTGGAATATACAAGAGTTGAAAAAAAATGATGGACTTGCTCCACATTAACGTTAGCTGAAGTGTCAACAAGCAGACCATTCCTTCCTATTTTGGTAGCAGACGTATGGATGGGATTTTTCAGATGGAGGGGTTTCCAGCTCCACCAATCAAAGAGTTGACAGGGAATGTAACCACGCTAATACTATTTACCCTACAGCCATTTACTATCCGCTGGGGTGCTAACTGTCTTGCAATGAGCTAGCTGCCCTCAAATGGGGTGGAAATCCCACGCTACAGATTTGCTGGTCAATCTCTCTGTTGTCTCAATAGTGTCAGGTTTGAGCAGTGGACACTGCTGGGACTACAGGCAAACAAGCGGAGGTTATGGAGGCCAAATGCTGAAGCAAAGTCTGAGATATTCACAGGACTTGGCAGGCAAGCTCCAGGGTAAAGCACTGGAGGGCCAGGACATAGACGCTGGGTGACGACGGGCATGATCTTGGTGTTAGATGTTGCTTCCGATGGGCACTGGGGACCTCCAAAGTAAATACGCCACCTGTTGTTCAACATCAGCATATCATGCCGTGGTTCTGTTTTGACAATGGCCTCTCCTTGCCACTGATCACTTACTAGAGAGGTGAGATGAGGAACTTGAGTGGCTATTAATTGGTCACTTAAGGGCCTCAATAGGTCTCAGAGTGGATGAACCTCCCAAAGACCCCAACAACCCCATAGAATGTAAGATAGCTCAGGGGCTGGCAGGCCAAGCTATAACTCCCTGCCTTTAAATACTTGGCAAGGGTGTGTAAAATCTCACACCTAAACACCATCACGGTCAAACTCACTGATAGTTTACAATGGCTCCAAACAGCAGCCATGGTCAATCTGTCAGGCATTTGCAATGCCTCCTGAAACAAATGCCCACTCCTGCAAGACCAAGGTAAGAGGGATTGTTCACCTCCAGCCCAGACACCCAGGAAGTTGTCCACATCTGCACCCAATCTGGTAGAAGTACATTTGCATCTTCTGATCCAATTGTCTTTTGGGTGGGAACAAAAATAAGGATCTCTCTCCCATTTACACCAAACACCATATATCTAACTTCCCCGCTAAGGCTTCACTAGCCCAAATAATGTGGCGCCAATTCTTTTCCCTTTGAGTATATCATTGACCTCCACTGACCTTCACTTCCCTAAGACATAACATGGGAGAAAGACTGTGTCCCACTGTTTCACAATTAATCAATCAGATGGGATCACACTGTATCCCATTATTTTCCAATCAGTCCACACAGGATTCAGACTGCACCATTTCCCAAAAACATAGCATGTGCTTCAGACTATCTCACAGTAGAACGCTGCTGAGGATGTTATAACAGTGATTGGTGTTACCCTAATTGTGCTTTCTCAACCTCGCTAAAAATTAGAAAACTGGACATTAAACACGATTAAGCCATTGATATGTTGATGAGATTTTTAATAACAATAGGGATATTAACTGTGAAATCATGTTCAATCTGCATACCTATATATCACTTAGTGTGGTGCACATTATTAAGAGTGGACTTTATGAAGGTATTTCCTCTGTACTTACCAGAGTGCTGTGGGTTCCAAAAGAGATTTCTTCCACAATGTCACGCAGTCCAGCCAGTGCACAGAGTGGAAAGGGCTGGCCTTTGGCTGGGATTCTCTCTCTCTGTCTCTGTCTCGCTGCAGGTGTTTCTGACTGTTCCACACTGCTTACTGCCAGGAATCCTCAATGCAGCAGTGAGAATCCCAGGATAAAGCCATGACTGATGACAGGCATCAACCTCCTTAGTCACTAAGAACCTGTGCTCTCGGCTCAGCTTTGCCTGTGCTGTGGAGCAAGGTAGCTCCTCAGGAGCTGATAGTCAGTGGAAAGAGAACTATTTGAACTGATTGACTGTTGTGCCTGGGGCTGGGGCAGGGGAGGTTTGCTGGCTTGGAGCCAGATGCACACACTCAATCCAGTGACAGTAGTGGGTTGGCCCACAAGTGTAATTAACAAGAATTACTGATTGAGAGAGCTCCCTATTGCAGCCTAAACAGAAATAAGTGGCTTTAACCCATTAAATAATCTGACAGCGCTCCATCAGTAAAATGAGGAGGCTGTATTGTACACAGCCATTAACTCTTTCTGCTCTGCTCCTTTCTGGCACACAGCAACTGCTGGGATGTTAAGCATTGGAAAAACGCCTTTTAAATAATAATAAAAACACATTATCCACTTAGTTCATTGTAGGGGTCTGGGTTTGCTTTATCAGCTGTGACTTAGTGGGTAAAACACCAGCCTTTGAGTCAGAACATTTTAGGTTCATGTCCCAGGCTAGACAATAAAACATTAAATCTAAGTTACTTTGCAGTTCTGAGGGAATGCTGCCGAGTGGGGTAAACTTCTTTTAAATGAGGTATTAAAACAGAGGTACCATCTCCCTTTTGCATTGGACATAAAAGATCTTATTGCATGTTTGCAGAAGTTATAGGAAGGACACCATCAAGCTGGAGAGGGTTCAGAAAATATTTATTAGGATGTTACTGGAAATGGAGAGATATAGAAATAGGCTGGAAAGATTGGGACTTTTTTTCACTGGAGTGTAAGAGGTTGAGGGGTGACCTTATTGAGGTTTATAAAATCATGAGGAGCACTGGTAAGGTGAATGGCAAAGTTCTTTTCCCTAGAGTGGGGGAGGTCAAAACTAAGGGGCATATATTTAAGGTGAGAGGGGAAAGTTTTAAAAATGACATGAGGGGCAACATTTTTACACAGAGAGTGGTTTGTGTGTGGAATGAACTGCCAGAGAAAGTGGAGGATGCAGGTACAGTTACAATGTTTAAAAGATATTTGGATAAGGACATGAATAGGAAAGGTTTGGAGGGATATGGGCCAAATGCAGGCGGGTGAGACAGTTTGGGAACATGATCAGCATAGGCTGTTGGACCAAAGGGTCTGTTTCAGTGTTGTATGACTCAATGACTCTAAATGTACCCCTTACCTAAGGTAATTAAAACTGATTATCTGAGCATTATTTTGTTGCTGTTGGTGCAAGCTTGGTGTGTGCAAATTGGCACTTCAAAGATTACTGTGTAAACTGCAAATACTACATTGAGGCGACACAAGAGTACATGCGGACGGAGAGACACTTTACATCGTTCTTAATCAGCTGAAAGCAGCAGCCAGTGTCAAAGACAGTTCTGAGGACACTGTTTCAGCTGGATGTCATGTGTAATCCAGGACTTGATAATCAACCTACTGTCCCTGCTGCTTCTCATCGGGAGTTAAAGACCCTGTTTCACTCTTTGAACGGAGCGAATCCTGAACCTGAAATGTTGCAATTTTAAGAACTGGTGCAACATGAAAATTTTTCAATTTAAAAATTTGCCAACCAATCAGCACTGTCCTCTCATGCAGTATAAACATTGTTTTCCCTTTACATTGGGTTATCTTGCCTGATGAGTGCAAGATGAACAATATCAATATGATATGTCTCCTTTTCTCCTCCAAAACAAGTCCGATACTTACCCGAAATGAAAGCAAAATACTGCAGAATCTGGAAGTCTGAAATAACACAGAAGATGTTGGAAAATATCAGCAGGTCTGGCAGCATCTGGGAGACAGAGTTAACATTGCAAGTCCAAAAGGCTCTGCTCCTAACTTTTAAAGGCAACAAATACATTGGGGTGGCACTGTGACTCAGTGGTTAGCAATGCTGCCACACAGTGGCAAGGACCCAGATTTGATCCCACCCTTGGGTGACTGCCTATGTGGAGTTTGCACGTTCTCCCCAATCCTGCATGGGTTTTTTCCTGCAGTTCAAAGTCAGGCAGATTGGCCATGCTAAATTGCCCATAGTGTCCACACATGTGCAGGCTTGGTGGATTAGCCATGGGAAATGCAGGGTTATGGGGATAGGGTCTTGGTGGGATGCACCAGAGGGTTGGTGCAGACTTGATGGGCCTAATGGCCTCTAGCTGCACTGCAGGGGTTCTATGAAATATATCCATGAATATAACTAGCTGATGCACATTGAAAAAAGGAGAAAAACATCACAGCTCTGTGGGGGAGTTGAACCAATTAGATCAGACTTTCAAAGAGCTGACATAAAGGCTCAATTAGCCAAATGAATTTCCAAGTTCTTTTGATTCAATGTGGCCTGAACAAAGATCTGTAAAAGGACATTTCAGTTGTTCTTTGACTTGTCACTGCTATCAAAGGAAGATTGTCAGTGCTGTAAGGGAAGGAAAACATTTAGCAAACATTAGTACCAGTGCTGGTGAAAACAGGCTCAAATTTCCACTGCCTAGGCTGTGGGATTCAACCTATGGCTATTGAAAAGCAAGATACTCGAATGACCTTTCTATACACCATTTAGGAATTTGCATTTGAAAAGGTGCAATTGGGCTGATTAACCTTCTTCTTGCATGGAGCATTGCACAAGTGAGGGGACTGCAAATATCCTGGACACAAATAGCCCTTTTGAGTTAGTCTCAGAGACCTTAAAAACAGTCACAGCTAGGTCGGTCTGCTGTCAACACAGTGTGGAGCTGGAGGAACACAGCAGGTCAGGCAGTATCAGAGGAACAGGAAAGTTGACGTTTCCGTTCGGGACCCCTCATCAGTCCTGACCCGAAATGTTGATTTTCCTGCTCCTCTGATGCTGCCTGACCTGTTGTGTTGCTCCAGCTCCACACTGTATCGACTCTGACTCCAACACCTACAGTTCTTGCTATCTTGTGGTGATGTTGAATGGATTAGTTATCTAGAACCTCAAGCTAATGCTCTGGGACGAAAACAGAAATTACTGGGAAAACTCAGCAGGTCTGGCAGCATCTGAGGAGAGAAAGGAGAATTAACATTTCAGGTCCACTGAGCCCTCTGCGGAACTGTGTTTTTTTTTATTGTCTAACGTTCCGGGAATTGGCTTTGAATCCCACCAAGGCAAATGGTGAAATTTGAATTTAGTAAGTATCTGGAATTAAAAAGCTAGCCTAATAGGGTAAAAACCCATTTGCTTCACCAATTTAAGGAAGGAAATCTGCCTCATGTGATCTGGCCTACATGTGACTCCAGACCCACAGCAATGTGGTTGAACCTTAACAATTAGGGATGGACAATAAATGAGCCTAGCCAGCGATGCCCATATCCCATGACAGCATTAAAAAATAAAGCGCCAAGCCATCACTGGAATAAAAGGGGGAGTAAATGATGATTCACTTGTACAGGGAGTTAGTCAGACTTCATCTGGAACTCTGTTTAATCCTGGCACCACTTGTCAAGAAGAACACATCAATCTTGAGGACTGTGTTGGAGATTCACCACAACGATATTGGTACTAAAAGGATTATGTTCTGAGAACATCTCACAAAAACAAGGCTTGTATTCCCTTGTGTTTAGACGTTTGAGGGCTGATCTGATTGTGGTGTTTAAAATGATGCAGTGATAAGGAAAATATGAGTAAATAGTTTCATCTGGTGAGAGAACAAGGACAACATAATCCCAACAATAGAAATAGATCATTTAGGATGCACATCAGGAAGTACTTTTTCCACATAAGGGGCAGGAGAAACTTGGAATCCTCTCCACTGGAAGGTTGCGGGGTGGAAAGGAATTTTCAAGACTGATCTCAATCCTGAGGGGTGAGATATTCAAATGGAGCAGAAATGGAAACTGAAAATGCTGGAAATGAACAGCAAATAAGGCAGCACCTGTGGAGAGAGAAACAAAACATTGACCACCTCTGAAGATAGGTCACGGACCTGAACTGTAAATTTTCTCTCTCCATGGATGCAATGGATGCTGAGTATTTCCAGCACTTCTTGTTTTAATCCAGCCTCTTCAGCAGTTTGTTTCTGCAATGGGGAGCAGCGGTAGGTTTGAGGTGCGTTTCATAACTGAATAGAGAAATGGACTCAAAGGACTGAATGGCTTGCCTACACTTCTTATGCTACCTTGTGATGTGAGTTATTAGCTGTTGAGGTTTTGATGGTTCTACCAATTGCAAACTAAACCTCAAAATTTAATCCCAGACCTTGCACCCACGATGGGCCATTTCTGCACATGAACAGGAGCCATTTTGGTACTATGGATAATCATTCTGGTTGTAAAGTGTGTAATGCACTTTGGAATGTTATAGGTTTGTAAGAGGCACTGAATAAATTCAAGTCTTTTTTTTTGTTTTTGCGGTATTTCTGGAGTCCCTTCTGCCCTTTTCTTACAGAGGGAGAATGGTGGCCCTTTCTGTTACCCCTGCTTACCAGAATGGGAGGTTATTTCTGATATCAAGCTCACTGTCTGTGGTATGTTTTTAAGATCAAACTTAAGCCATCAATGCCAAATGGCAATTACTAAAATCAATGAAGAAGTAAGACGTAAGATGGCCAAGTAGTGTTATTGCTGGATTGTTAATCCAGAGACCTAGGCAATGTTCCGGTTCAAATCCTCCTATGGCAGATGGTAGAATTTGAATTCAGTAAAATCTGGAATCAAGATTCTAATGATGACCATGAATCCATTGTCAATTGTTGGAAACATGCAACTGGGTCACTAATGTCCTTTAGGGAAGGAAGCTACCTTCCTTAACTGGTCTGGCCTGCAAGTGATCCCAGACCCACAGCAACATAGTTGTCTCTTAACTGCCCTCTGGGCAAATAAGGACAGGCAAAAATTGCCTCACCAGCAAGGCCCTGATCCCATGAATGAATTTTTAAAAAGACACCATTCAGTTCATCGTGCCCTTGCTAGCTGACAATCATAATGTACCTTTCAGTTCTTAATTAATCACCTTTTAGGTCACAGTTCTTCCTGTTCCTGGAATATCCAACCCCTTTGCATTTCTGTAACATTTTTCGTGACCCCATCGGATGTCTCAAAGTCCTTTACAACGTGTACAACTTCCTTCATCCTACCTGTCTTTGCAGAGTCAGCAAACTTGGCTACAAGACACCTGGGTTCCTTTATCCGTGGAACCGTCACCACCACCTGCAAACCCTCCTCCAAGTCGCGCACCATTCTGACTTGGAACTCTGTCACTGTTCCTTCCTGAACTCCATTCTGAACAGTATTGTAGGTATGTGTGGCAATGCCACCCCAACCCATCCCCCCCTCCTGCCACTACCCACACACATACTGCTGTGGTTGAGGAAGGCAATTCACCACCGCCTTCTCAAGTCCCATTAAGGACGGGCAATAAAAATACTCAAAGGGTCACAGAGATGTACAGCACGGAAACAGACCCTTCGGTCCAAATCACCCATGCCAACCAGAAATCCTAAATTAATTTAGTCCTATTTGCCAGCATTTGGCCCATATCCCTCTAAACCCTTCCTATTCATATACCCATCTCGATGTCTTTTAAATGTTGTAAGTGTACCAGCTTCTACCAATTCCTCTGGCAGATCATTCTGTACACACACCACCCTTTGAGTGAAAATGATGCCCCTTAGGTCCCTTTTAAATCTTTCCCCTCTCACCTTAAACCTATAGCCTCTAGTTTTGGACTCCCCTACCCTGGGAAAAGATCTTGTCTATTTACCCTATCCATGCCCCTCATGATTTTATAAACTTCTATAAGGTCGCCCCTCATGATTTTATAAACCCCTATAAGGTCACCCCTCAGCCTCCGAAGCTCCAGGGAAAATAGCCCCAGCCTATTCAACCTCTCTCTATGGTGCAAACCCTCCACTCCCATAACATCATTGTAAATCTTTTCTGATCCCTTTCAAGTTTAATATCTTTCCTATTGCACAGAGACCAGAACTGAATGCAGTATTCCAAAAGTGGCCTTACCAATCCCCAGTGTGTTGGCATTATCAGTGAAACCTATATCCCAAATATAAAAACAGAAGAGGAAAGGGGTAAGAAGTACCTGAATGGCCCAAAAATTGGAAAGGACAGTTTGAGGGATCAGCTAGTCTTTTCCCGAACCTCATGTGTGTAACATCACTCAGAACAATGAGAGCTTCCTCAAGCAATGGTTTATCTCATCTTGTTGAGAGACAAGAGTGCTGCATGTGGTAATGTAGACAGCTGCTACTGACTCTGCCGACCACCTCACCATGCTCATTCGTACTTTTCATTGACTTGTTTGTGTTATGACAAACCGCGAGGTAGGGACAATACCAATGTTCCACAACGGGCCCAAACCTGCTGTCTATGAGACGGGTAGTTTGGTGCCCATTTCAGCCCTTTGTTGGCCTTTGATACCTCCTGCTGACTCCTGCAGGATGAATTCACAGTCTGCAACTTCCAGTTAGAGGCTGTGCATCTTTTACCTACGCGGTGATCCATTCAGCATGTGAATTGCTGAATACCTTGGAGTGTGAAGAAAGCACAAACTACCTCAGGAGAAAAGCTACAAAAGAAGCAAATTTAATACTTGATCGATCTCATCAAGGAATTTTCTGGAATGAATGGTAGAAAGAAAGGAAGTTTCATTTATAGGCGACTTCTCACTGCATCAGAACATGTTAAAGCAGTTCACGGCCAGTAAAATATATTGCGTTTGAAGTGTAGCTATGATGTAAGGTCCCTTTTATTTCTGAAACTAGAAGCTTGCTTGAGACCTATTCAGCCCAGGTAAACCTTTGTGAGCTAAACAGATCACAGCAACTCTGAGAGAGGAAACGAAAGCTAGCTAGATGCTCTTGTTCATTCATGCAGATGTAGAAACTGGCTGATGAGTTACTTGAGTTTGGTTGTGATAACTGTTGCAGTCGAATAATTATCAACCCGGAACATCCACTTTTTTCAACAAAACAATTTTCAGGTGAGACTGAGAGAGATAGTAGGAACTGC
>NW_025970324.1:0-12439 GCF_021869965.1 Rhincodon typus | reverse complement strand
GTATGGGGGCAGGTGTAGCACTTCCTGCGGTTGCAGGGAAAAGTGCCAGGTGTGGTGGAGCTGGAGGGGAGTGTGGAGCGGACAAGGGAGTCATGGAGAGAGTTGTCCCTCCGGAAAGCAGATAAGGGTGGGGAGGGAAAGATGTCTTTGGTGGTGGGGTCGGAATGCAGATGGCGGAAGTGTCGGAGGATGATGCGTTGGATCCGGAGGTTGGTGGGGTGGCACGTGAGGACGAGGGGGATTCTTTTTTGGTTCTTATTGCGTGGACGGGGTGTGAGGGATGAGGTGCGGGAGATGTGGGAGACACGGTTGAGGGCGTTCTCAACCACCGAGGGGGGGAAGTTACGGTCCTTGAAAAACGTGGACAACTGAGATGTACGGGAGTGGAATGCCTCATCTTGGGAGCAGATGCGGCGGAGGCGAAGGAATTGGGAATAGGGGATAGCATTTTTGCAGGAAAGTGGGTGGGAGGAGGAGTATTCTAGGTAGCTGTGGGAGTCGGTGGGCTTGAAATGAATATCGGTTTCGAGGTGGTTGCCCGATATGGAGACAGAGAGGTCCAGGAAGGGGAGAGAGGTGTTAGAGATGGTCCAGGTAAACTTAAGGTTGGGGTGGAAGGTGTTAGTAAAGTGGATGAACTGTTCGAGCTCCTCGTGGGAGCACGAGGCGGCACCGATACAGTCATCAATGTAACGGAGGAAGAGGTGGGGTTTGGGGCTGGTGTAGGTACGGAAGAGGGATTGTTCCACGGAGGCTCGGGGACCGCTTTGCAGAACACCTACGCTCGGTTCACAATAAACAACTGCACCTCCCAGTCGCGAACCATTTCAACTCCCCCTCCCATTCCTCAGACGACATGTCCATCCTGGGCCTCCTGCAGTGCCACCCGAAGGTTGCAGGAACAGCAACTCATATTCCGCTTGGGAACCCTGCAGCCCAATGGTATCAATGTGGATTTCACAAGTTTCAAAATCTCCCCTCCCCCTACCGCATCCCAAAACCAGTCCAGCTTGTCCCTGCCTCCCTAACCTGTTCTTCCTCCCACCTATCCCCTCCTCCCACTTCAAGCCGCACTCCATCTCCTACCGACCAACCTCATCCCGCCCCCTTGACCTGTCCGTCCTCCCTGGACTGACCTATCCCCTTCCTAACTCCCCACCTACACTCACCTTTACTGGCTCCATCCCCGCCTCCTCGACCTGTTTGTTTCCTCTCCACCTAACCTTTCCTCTATCCCTCTTCTATCCGCCTCCCACTCTCTCCCTATTTTTTCAGAACCCCCTTCCCCTCCCCCTTCTCTGATGAAGGGTCTAGGCCCGAAACGTCAGCCTCTCTGCTCCTATGATGCTGCTTGGCCTGCTGTGTTCATCCAGCCCTGCACCTTGTTGTCTCAGATTCTCCAGCATCTGCAGTTCCTACTATCTCTGATTCTATTTTAATGCAAACCTGGGCTGTTACAATTTTAAGAATCCTGACACCTGTTCCATTTGGGATTAATTGGTAGAAAGAGGCGTAAAACAGGCATTTGGATCTGATTTACATATGTGACCAAGATTAACACCTCATTTGAAATCTGGCACCTCAACAATGGTGTACTCTCTTGGTGTCGTCGGAGTGAAAGATATATTCTCTGGACTGGGTTTCAAACTTCTGAGCAGGTCATTGGGCCAAACTATAGTCATGTATTCAATTTGGGCCAGCACATTTGTGTTATTAAATCTTTCTGTTTGTCCACTGCATGTTGCTTATTAACTTGTACATGTGGTCTGAATCACTTATGATTGTTAATAAGCCCCACTCGGATATCATCATCAACTCTTCCAGAAAAGGAAGTCACCAAGAAACTATATTTACCTCTCTGGTCAAGGAGTTCATTTTAAGGGCGTAGCTAACTACCTCACAAAGTAGAGAACATAAGAGCATACAAAATATCAGCAGGAAAAGGCCATTCAGCCCCTCAAGCCTGCCCCACCTTTCTACAAGATCAAGTCCTCGACCCCAATTCCTCTTTTGTGCCCGGTCATCATACCCAGCAACTCCTCAACCTTTTGAAAATCTATCTACTTCCTCTTTAAATACTTTCAGTGACCTAGCCTCCACTGCTTTCTGGGGTACAGAATTTCAGACATTCAATGATGAATACAGTTTGATACACACCCAGTAGCCTATCCACGTCAGTAATAGTTGCCAGTTTGTGACCGTTTTCTCATGAGAGATGTGCACCTTGCGTCACATTAAATGCACCATCTGTGCTTGTTTAGTTAAGACCAGCTTTATCAATCCTCCTTAAATAATTGTTTCCTTTGGTCAGTTGCCTGTCTCAGGCCTACCCAGTTACAGGCAGGAGGAACTGTTTCGACATGTGAACCATGTTTCACACACTGATCGGCATTACCTTGCTTTTCTCCATATTAAATTCTATCTGCTGTACCTTAGATCATTTACTTAATTTATCCAGATCTTTCAGAGGGCTATCAGTGTCTCTCGTGCTCATTATCCTACCACATGGTTTGCTATAGTTGACAACTCAACTACAAGTAAACTCTTTCATATCAACAATGAATAATTCATTCCAACAATGTAAGAGTTGTGGGGAATAGTCACTCCAGTTCTGTGCACAGTAAATCACTCCTTGTGAATTTGTTGGGTATAATTTGTTAGATCACTCTGACAGGCCTTCACTCAATTTCTCTGACAACTGACATTTCCTTATCCACCCATCATTTCATCTTGTTTCCTGTTGCCAAGTCAATTTGCAAACCAGCTAGCTAATATATGATTAATTCTATTTTAATCTCCATTTAAGGTCTCCAATGAGGATTCTGATCATAAAGTCCAAATAAATTACATCTGGTATATTCATGAGTGACGTATTGCTTCTAAATCCAAGATGACTGTTCCCTATAGGCTACAACTTTTCCCCAGATGAATATTGAACACATTCTGTGGAATCCTCTTATTAAGATTACATGAGCTTCCCATCAATCCATCATACAGATATAACAGTGTATTCATTGATCTCCTGAGAATATTAACTGGAACCATGCCTGTTTCCAATTTCATTCTGTTGTGGATTCGGAGGTTTATCCCTTCTGACCCAGTTCCCTCTAAGCTATTTTGTTACTCATGTTTAGGTGTACTGACCTTTATGTGAGATATAACCTTGAAGGAAGTCTGACTCAGTCTAAAATTTGTCCACAGTTTTCACTTTTAGAGACTGATATGAAGAATTCATTTGAAATTTCTGCCACTTTCCTAACTCCCATAATATTTCTAAGTCATTTTGTAAAGTATCCATGATTTTAGCATTCTGCCTAATTTATAAAATATCATTTCAAAAACATTTATTGAAAGCTACAATCTATAATTCCTCTGAACACTCTTACTGCTTATTTTCTTTATCCTCAACTGGTTTTATGAAATAAGTTAGCCTGAAATTCTCCAAGACTTCCACTGCTCTCCGGCCACAATATAAAAGGCTGGTGCTGTGTTGATTCACTGTTTAATGCCAAAGATGTGACCGGAGACTAGAAATGTTCCTATGAAATTTCACAGCCTCTAATGGTCACAATTGCCTGATAGGTCCGTTTCTCCCACACAATCCCTAGCTTTTCCTACATGCTTCCTACACTTAAGATCTTCCAAATTTCTGAGGAAGCGTCATCGGACCAGAAACGTTAACTCTGATTTTGTCTTCACAGATGCTGCCAGACCTGCTGAGCTTTTCCAGCAACTTTGTTTTTGTTATAAATTTCAGCTGGTCGGATCCTTACTCACTCCAAGTATCCTTCACCCTGTGCTTTCTCCAATCATCCCCTTGTTGTCATTTCCACCATGGCCTCACCCTTCCTGTCTTTGTAACCTACTCGGCCCAAGATACCTGCGCTCTTTCAATTCTGGCCTCTTGTGCTTCTTATACTTCCTTTGTCCAACCTTCGACTTTATTAATTCAGCTGAACATTGAAAATCCTCTGCCACTGTTTCTAAAAAAAAAAGCAGTGGAGATTTCCTTGGTTTCCTGACTGTGTTTATCTCTCAATCAACATCAGTGAACACAGATTATCCACTGTTTATAGGTACTAGATCTACATAAATATGCTCCTGTGTTGCCCAAGAAAACCCATGCAGTGTCCCTAAATAATTACTGCCTAGTGGCTCTGACTTCAATAATTGTGAAGTGCTTCAAGAGGCTGGTCATGGCCTACATCAACTCCAGTCTCCCCAATCCCCTACAGTTTGCCTACCGACATAACAGGTCCACAGCAGATGCCATATCCCTCGCCCTGCGCTCATCCCTGGAACATCTGGACAACAAAGACACCTATGTCAGACTCCTGCTCGTTAACTATAGCTCAGCCTTCAACACCATTGTCCCCTCCAGACTGATAACAAAACTGTGTGACCTTGGTCTCAGCTCTGCCTTCTGCTGCTGGATCCTCAGCTTTCTGACCCATAGGCCGCAATCCGTGAGGATAGGTAACTGCACCCCATCCACAATAACACTCAACACTGGAGCCCCCCGCCCCACCAAGGATGCGTCCTCAGCCCCCTACTTTACTCCCTGTACACCTACGACTGTGTTGCCAAATTCCGAATGAGCACCATCTACAAGTTCGCTGACAACACCACCATAATGGGACGGATATCTAACCACAACGAGTCAAAATACAGAAGGGAGATAGAGGGCTTGGTGACATGGTGCAATGAAAATGATTTGTGCCTCAATGTCTGCAAAACTAAAGAATTGATCATTGACTTCAGAAAGAAAGAAGGAGAACACACCCGCCCATCTACATGAATGGAACTGAGGTTGAGAGGGTGAAGGCATCAAGTTCCTCGGAGTGACAATAACTAACGAACTATCCTGGACTTCCCACGTAAATGCAACAGTCAAGAAGGCACAAGAATGCCTCTTCTTCCTCAGGTGGCTCAGGAAATTCAGCATGTCCATAAGGTCCCTCACCAACTTCTACAGACACTCCACTGAAAGCACACTGTCTGGGTGCATAATGGCCTGGTATGACAACTGCTCTGCCCAGGACCATTAGAAACTACAGAAGGTGGTGTGTACAGCCCAGACCATCGCACAAGCCAACCTTCCATCCATGGACTCCATTTACAGGCTCGCTGCCACAGAAAGGCTACCAACATCATCAAAGATCCATCTCACTCCAGTAATGATCTCCTACAACCTCTTCCATCAGGCAGAAGATACAGAAGTCTGAACACACGCACAAGCAGGTTCAGGAACAGCTTCTTTCTGGCCGTTATCAGACTGTTGAATGGACTCTAGCCTCAAATAATGTAACCTGCAATATACCCTGTAGGCCTCTAAGTCTTTATGAACTGTACATCCTTTGTTTGCTGTGATCTGCCTGCACCGTTCGTAAACAAAACTTTTCACTGTATTTCAGTACACGTGACAATCAAATCAATCAAGCAATCAATCAAACTACCACAATGGTTATACTTCAATCAGAATTAATTGACTCTCTGGTGGCTGTGGAAGGTAAAATATATGCCCACGTTGGGTAAGGAAATTTTTTTTTTAAGAACTATGGATTCGTACAGCATAGAAACAGGCCCTTTAGTGCACCATGTCTTGCTAACTAACTAACACCACACTACACATAATCCCATTTACCTGCACTTGGTCCATAGCCTACAATGCCCTGGCATTTCAAATGCCCATCCAGATACTTCCTAAATGGTGTGAGAGTATCTGCTACCAACACCCTCTCAGGCAGCACCTTTCATATTTCTACCACCCTCTGGGTGTGAAATAACTTCACAGAGTTCAGTGTCCTGTCACCAGGTCACCCTTTAATTACACATGCACAGTGCGTGGGGTCTGACCAGCCAGCTCAGAGCCAGTCCCTAGATTGAGAAGACTCTCTGACTCTCCTGTTTATATCTGTCAGCTAGGGCTCCCTGGTTGACCCAGGTTACCAGCCCTATTCGAGGATCTCATAGTCAATGAGATCTGCCTGGCCCTCTCAGTCTGTTTGCCAGATCCTGTTTGATGACATTGAAATTGGTCTTTCCTCAGTTAGACATTTCTGCACTGCACTTATCCCTTTCCATAATAACTTTGAAACTTACAGAGTTCTGGTCAGTATCCCCAAAGTGCTCGCCCACTGACACTTCAACCATTTGATTGGCTTCATTCCCTAGGGTTAGGTCAAGCACTGCCCGATCTCTGGTAGGACTATCTACGTAGTCACACAAAAAGCTCTCCTGGATGCACTTTAAAAATTCCACCTCATCTAATCCTTTCACACTAAGGTGATCCCAGTTAATGTTAGCAAACATGAATCCCTATAGTATAACCCATTGCCTCTCACATCTCTCTGCGATTTGCATACATTTCTGCTCCACTATCTCCCTTTGACAGTTGGGAGGCCTGTAGCATAACCCCAGCAAAGCGAACACCCTTGCCTACACAGATGGCCTCATTTGACCCTGCTTATCTGACATATAGTATTATAGACTGTTCAGGAAAGATATTAGGAAGCACTTTTATACATAATGGGTAGTAGAGGTTTGGAACTCTCTTCCACAGACAGAAGTTGATGCTAGATCAGTTATTATTTTTAAATCTGAGATAAATAAGTTGTTGTTAAGCAAAGATATTAGGGGATGGGGGTCAATGGAGTTAGGCCAGAGATCAGCCATGATTTCATTAAATGGCAGAACAGGCTTGAGGAGCTGAATGGCCTACTCTTGTACCTTGTTCTTATATGAACAGAAACTTCATTGAATTAAGTATTGGGAAAACCGATCACCATGTAACATTCTGTAACATTTCCCAATTGCACCTTGCCTGCCAAAACGCTTATTTTTTTTACTTCTGTCACCTCTGGACCCAATTATTCCAACAATCCAGGCCCTGCTGCTTTCCCAGATCCCATGACTATGAACATTTAGGTTTCCAGAACTCCACTGCCTGTGTCCTTATTCACAGCAAGTAACCCATCACCTACCAAGCCTGATCTACACTGACCAGTAATGTCCTAATTTTAGAATTCCCTAAAAAGGAACAAAGAACTTTGGATGCTGGAGATCTGAAACAAACAGAAACCAAAATTGCTGGCGAAACTCAGCAGGTTTAGCGACCTCTGGGAAGAGAAAATCAAATTCGTGTTTCAAGTCCAGTCACTCTTCTTCAGAACTAGCAGCAGCTAGGGAAAATGTGGGGGCGTGGACGGTGGTGGTAAAAGATTGAGAAGTTAGGGGTAGATAGTGCCGAGAGCAAGAGAACAAGAAAAGGGTAGTTAGACAAAGGGATTGTTGATAGCAAGCCAGGGAAGAAGAGAAGCTATTTTAGCTCATAGTGGGGTCTAGGAGTGGGAGAAAGTGGTTTGGATGTGCTGAAAGCAACCTATTTGATGATAGAACCTGAGGATAGACATGGAAGGAATTGTTCATGCTCTAAAAGTGCTTAACCCAATGTTGAGTCCTGAAGGTTATCAGATACCTAGGCAGAAGATGAGGTGCTGCTCCTCCATCTTGTGTGGAGCCTCAGAAACAACAACAGAAATTGCTGGAAAAGCTCAGCAGATCTGGCAGTATCTGTGGAGAGAAATTCTGAGGAAGGGTCACTGGACCCGAAATGTTAATTCTGATTTCTCTTCACAGATGCTGCCAGACCTACTGAGCTTTTCCAGCAATTTCTGTTTTTGTTTTTGATTTCCAGCATCCACAGTTCTTTCGGTTTAACTTTTGCATTGAGACTCACTGGAGCACTACAGCAGGCCCGAGACAGTAATGTTGGTGTGGAAACACGGAGGCGTGTTCAAGTGGCAGGCAACTGGAAGCTCAGGGTTATTTTTGCAGGTAGAATGTAGGTGTTCTGCAAAGCAATTACCTAGTCTGAGTTTCGTCTCCCCAGTGTAGAGGAGACCACATTGTGAGCAGTGAATACAGTTGACTAGATTGAGTAAATCACTGCTTCACCTGGAAAGTGTGTTTGGGGCCTTGGATACTGAGGAGGGAGAAGTAAATGGCAGGTGTTACACTTTCTATGGTTGGAAAGGTGCTGTGGGGTGCGGAGAGGTGTGAGGCTCACTCAATATTTCCCCACACTCACCTCGTACTATCAGCATAAATATTGTTGTGGTTGTAACAAGGTCAGCTGGTGGACCTCATAGAGTATGGATTCCCTGATTGGGGTGTTAGTCTGGTCCAATCAGGGAGCCCTGGCTGACAGATATAAACAGGAGTTTCAGGGGTTCTGTTCACTCTGAGAGCTGGCTCTGAGGGAGCTGGATCAGTGTCTCGGACTCTCCACGTATAATAAAGAGTGATGAAATACCTGTAGAATTATTTCACAAAGCACATTTGTGGTGGTGGTAGTGTCACTACTCCTGGAGTAGGAGGTCCAGGTTCAAATCCCACCTGCTCCAGAGGTGTGTAACAACGTTAAAAACCAAAAGAACTGTGGTTGCTGTAAAGCAGGAACAAAAACAGAAGTTGCTGGAAAAGCTCAGCAGGTCTGGCAGCATCTGTGAAGAAAAAAATCAGAGTTAAAGTTTCGGGTCCAGTGACTTGTGTTCTGAGGAAGGGCCACTAGATCCGAAATGTTAACTCTGATTTTTTCTTCATAGCTGCTTCCAGACCTGCTGAGTTTTTCCTGCAACTTCTGTTTTTGTTGTGCGTAATAACGTCCCTGAACAAATTGATTAGAAAAATAGTTAAACTAAAAAAAAAATCTTTACCTAGCTGCTTCTCATTCTGAAGAAAAGTCGCTGGATTTGAAACTTGAACAGTTTGCTCTCCAAAATGGCTGCCAGGCCTGTTGAGTTTGTCCAGCAAACTTCTGTTTTTGTTTGTGTTAGAGTTCTTCACTTTTTATTAAGGACTCACTCCTCCTTTTCTCTGTGATGTCCCCTTCCCGAACTATCTGAGGTGTCCGTGTTCATTTATTTCTTGCCTCCAAACACTTGATTTTGCTTAGGCCCTGATCTATTGAATTCCCAATCTAAACCTCTCTGCATCTTGTATTCTCCTTAAACACATCTTAAAGCTTTTTTTTTGACCCAGCTTTTATTACCGTCAGAGGTAACAATGCCTGTTGCGTCTCCATGTCTAATTTTCAGTGAGCAGCACGACATAAATAAAAAGTCTTGTTGTTTCTCCTCAACCAAAATGTTTCTTCAGGATTTATAAGGAGAAGAAATTACATTTAAACAAATTTAGTCCTCATTAATGAACCCAATATAATCAGCATAATTACCCAATCACTCAGGCAAATAGACTAGCGATGAACGTTTACGGTTGAATAATAGTGCTTAAATGTCAAACTCTCCTATCTCAATGTTTCTTCAGGTAATTGCAAAGATTAAAGTCTATGATAAGTAGCATTGAAAAATGTCTGCATTGCATTACAAAAGCTTCATAGTATTCTTGCCAATATCAATTTACATATACATACACACACATGTACACACACAGATAGATGACTTCTGGTACAATCTATCCAACAATAATTAAGATGTGCAAGTGAGTGACTAAATTGTTTTGCCATCAATTAAGATATGCATAGAGTAATTAATATGTAAATTGAATTTTAGTGGAATCTATCACACAAGTATGATGTTCTGTTTTCCCACTCTCTGATGTAATAAGTTCCATCAATTTGATGTGCAACAAATGTGACAGAGGCATCATTTTTTTAACCTTTAAACCCAAGCTCTGAAATAATTGGTGTGTGCTTCGATTTGATTAATTTTAGATCTCTCATTCTCATTGTACAATTGCAGAATTGCATGATTGCGGTCTCATTGAGTCATAGAGTCATCCAGCACAGAAACAGACCCTTCGATCCAACTAGTCAATGCTGACCATGTTCCCAAACTAAACTGGTCCCACTTGCCTCTGTTTGACCCATATCCATCCACCCCTTTCCTATTCATGAACTTATCTAAATGTTTTTGAATTGTTGTAACTGCACCTGCATCCATCACTTCCTCTGGCAGTTCACTTGACACATGAACCAATCTCTGTGTAAAATGTTGCCCCTAATGTCCTTTGTAAATCTTTCTCTTTTCACCTTATAAATATGCCCCCTAGCTTTGAACTCCCCCACCCTAGGGAAAAGACTCTTGCTATTCACCTCATCTATACCCCTCATGATTTTATAAACCTTTATAAGGTCGCTCCTAAATTTCCTACACTTCAGTGAAAACTTTCCAGCCTATCCTTATAACTCAAACCCTCCATTCCTGGCAACATCCTGGTCAATCTTTTCTGAACCCTCTGCAATTCAATACTATTCTTCCTACAAATGGGCGACCAGAACTGCACACAGTACTCCAGAAAAGCCTCACCAAAAGCCTCAACATGACTTCCCATCTCCTATACTGAAAGGTCTGAGCAATGAAGCCAAGCATGCTAAACGCCTTCTTAACCACCCTATCTACCTGTGATGCAAATTTCAAAGAATTATGCACCCGACCCCCTAGTTCTATTTGTTCTACAACACTACTCAGGGCCCTACTTTTAATTGTCCCTTGTTTGTTTTACCAAAATGCAATACCTCACATTTATCCAAATTAAACTCCATCTGCCACTGCTCAGCCCTTTGACCCAATTGATCAAGATCTCTTTCTAATTTTAGATAGCCTTCTTCATTATCCACTATAATCACCAATCAACTCCTGTTTCTAGGTGTTTCGGTGGAACGAATAACAGATGAATTCCTTACCAGTGTATACAGAAAGACTACACACACAGACCAAATCCTGAATTACAACAGTAACCACACCAGCGTCCACAAACAGAGCTGTGTCAAGATTCTGTTTAAATGAACAATAACTCACTGCAACACCCTGAAGCTGCGCAAAAATGAAGTGGAACACCCATACAGAGTCTTTGCAAACAATGGTTATCCTAACGGCTTCGTTCGCTGATGCCTGGCAAACAAACAACACCAAGAAGACACTGTACTCCCCAACACACTGGCCACCCTACCCTATGTTAGAAACACATCAGAGCTGACTACAAGACTCTCACAAACTCTTGGAATAAGGATAGCACACAAATCAACAGCCACACTTTGCCAGTTACTCTCAAAGACGGAAGACCCCATATCCACAATAAGCAGGACAAATGTGATATATAAAACACCATGCAGCAACTCGGAGAAACACTATATAGGACTAATGGGCAGGAAACTTGCCACCAGGATACATGAACACCAACTCACAGAAAAACGGCACAACCAACTCTCCCACGTTTCAATACATTCTGACATAGAAGGACATCAATTTGACTGGGACAAAGTTACAGTACTAGGACAAGCAAGACAAAGACAAGTATCCCTGGCAAAGGCAAGAAGTCCTGGAGGCCTGGTTTTCAACCACCAGTGCAATTAACAAACATGTTGAAATAGACCCTATCTACATACAACTCCAGTACAAAGCCGGAAATAAGACTGCCCACCATGACAGACCGGACCATATAAATTCAGAACGAGACAGTGCAACAGTGCTTCAACGGAGGCTACACAGCACTGAAGATGTCACCTAGAAGGAATATGAGACATTTCCACAAAAAGCTCAGCAAACCAACCAACAACTCCAACCGCAGCCCACGCTACAGATCTTTGTTAAAACATTAAACCACCAATTTTGGTGACATTTGCAAACTTACTAACCATGTCTCATAAATTCTCATCCACATTGTTTATATAAATGAAGTTGTGGGTATCGCTGGTTAGGCTAGCATTTATTACCCAGAGGGCAATTAAGAGTTAACCACATTACTGTGGTTGTGGAGTCATGTGTTGGCCAGACCAGCTGAGGGCAAACAAATAGGTTACTGCGCTCCCCCACCAGCAACCCCTCCCCCACCAAACAAATCAACAATGTCATCAGTCAACCAGAATTTTATTGCATTCAAATTCCACAATCTGTCATGGTGGAATTTGATCCCAGCTCCTCAGAACTTTACTGGGCTCTCTAGATTACGAGAGATAGTAGGAACTGCAGATGCTGGAGAATCCGAGACAACAAGGTGCAGGGCTGGATGAACACAGCAGGCCAAGCAGCATCATAGGAGCAGAGAGGCTGACGTTTCGGGCCTAGACCCTTCATCAGAAAAGGGGGAGGGGAAGGGGGTTTTGAAATAAATAGGGAGAGAGTGGGAGGCGGATAGAAGAGGGATAGAGGAGAGGATAGGTGGAGAGGAAACAAACAGGTCGAAGAGGCGGGGATGGAGCCAGTAAAGGTGAGTGTAGGTAGGGAGTTAGGAAGGGGATAGGTCAGTCCAGGGAGGACGGACAGGTCAAGGGGGCGGGATGAGGTTGGTCGGTAGGAGATGGAGGTGCGGCTTGAGGTGGGAGGAGGGGATAGGTGGGAGGAAGAACAGGTTAGGGAGGCAGGGACGAGCTGGACTGGTTTTGGGATGCGGTAGGGGGAGGGGAGATTTTGAAACTTGT
>NW_025970323.1:0-12439 GCF_021869965.1 Rhincodon typus | reverse complement strand
ACAAGTTTCAAAATCTCCCCTCCCCCTACCGCATCCCAAAACCAGTCCAGCTCGTCCCTGCCTCCCTAACCTGTTCTTCCTCCCACCTATCCCCTCCTCCCACCTCAAGCCGCACCTCCATCTCCTACCGACCAACCTCATCCCGCCCCCTTGACCTGTCCGTCCTCCCTGGACTGACCTATCCCCTTCCTAACTCCCTACCTACACTCACCTTTACTGGCTCCATCCCCGCCTCTTCGACCTGTTTGTTTCCTCTCCACCTATCCTCTCCTCTATCCCTCTTCTATCCGCCTCCCACTCTCTCCCTATTTATTTCAAAACCCCCTTCCCCTCCCCCTTTTCTGATGAAGGGTCTAGGCCCGAAACGTCAGCCTCTCTGCTCCTATGATGCTGCTTGGCCTGCTGTGTTCATCCAGCCCTGCACCTTGTTGTCTCGGATTCTCCAGCATCTGCAGTTCCTACTATCTCTCGTAATCTAGAGAGCCCAGTAAAGTTCTGAGGAGCTGGGATCAAATTCCACCATGACAGATTGTGGAATTTGAATGCAATAAAATTCTGGTTGACTGATGACATTGTTGATTTGTTTGGTGGGGGAGGGGTTGCTGGTGGGGGAGCGCAGTAACCTATTTGTTTGCCCTCAGCTGGTCTGGCCAACACATGACTCCACAACCACAGTAATGTGGTTAACTCTTAATTGCCCTCTGGGTAATAAATGCTAGCCTAACCAGCGATACCCACAACTTCATTTATATAAACAATGTGGATGAGAATTTATGAGACATGGTTAGTAAGTTTGCAAATGTCACCAAAATTGGTGGTTTAATGTTTTAACAAAGATCTGTAGCGTGGGCTGCGGTTGGAGTTGTTGGTTGGTTTGCTGAGCTTTTTGTGGAAATGTCTCATATTCCTTCTAGGTGACATCTTCAGTGCTGTGTAGCCTCCGTTGAAGCACTGTTGCACTGTCTCGTTCTGAATTTATATGGTCCGGTCTGTCATGGTGGGCAGTCTTGTTTCCGGCTTTGTACTGGAGTTGTATGTAGATAGGGTCTATTTCAACATGTTTGTTAATTGCACTGGTGGTTGAAAACCAGGCCTCCAGGACTTCTTGCCTTTGCCAGGGATACTTGTCTTTGTCTTGCTTGTCCTAGTACTGTAACTTTGTCCCAGTCAAATTGATGTCCTTCTATGTCAGAATGTATTGAAACGTGGGAGAGTTGGTTGTGCCGTTTTTCTGTGAGTTGGTGTTCATGTATCCTGGTGGCAAGTTTCCTGCCCATTAGTCCTATATAGTGTTTCTCCGAGTTGCTGCATGGTGTTTTATATATCACATTTGTCCTGCTTATTGTGGATATGGGGTCTTCCGTCTTTGAGAGTAACTGGCAAAGTGTGGCTGTTGATTTGTGTGCTATCCTTATTCCAAGAGTTTGTGAGAGTCTTGTAGTCAGCTCTGATGTGTTTCTAACATAGGGTAGGGTGGCCAGTGTGTTGGGGAGTACAGTGTCTTCTTGGTGTTGTTTGTTTGCCAGGCATCAGCGAACGAAGCCGTTAGGATAACCATTGTTTGCAAAGACTCTGTATGGGTGTTCCACTTCATTTTTGCGCAGCTTCAGGGTGTTGCAGTGAGTTATTGTTCATTTAAACAGAATCTTGACACAGCTCTGTTTGTGGACGCTGGTGTGGTTACTGTTGTAATTCAGGATTTGGTCTGTGTGTGTAGTCTTTCTGTATACACTGGTAAGGAATTCATCTGTTATTCGTTCCACCGAAACACCTAGAAACCGGAGTTGATTGGTGATTATAGTGGATAATGAAGAAGGCTATCTAAAATTAGAAAGAGATCTTGATCAATTGGGTCAAAGGGCTGAGCAGTGGCAGATGGAGTTTAATTTGGATAAATGTGAGGTATTGCATTTTGGTAAAACAAACAAGGGACAATTAAAAGTAGGGCCCTGAGTAGTGTTGTAGAACAAATAGAACTAGGGGGTCGGGTGCATAATTCTTTGAAATTTGCATCACAGGTAGATAGGGTGGTTAAGAAGGCGTTTAGCATGCTTGGCTTCATTGCTCAGACCTTTCAGTATAGGAGATGGGAAGTCATGTTGAGGCTTTTGGTGAGGCTTTTCTGGAGTACTGTGTGCAGTTCTGGTCGCCCATTTGTAGGAAGAATAGTATTGAATTGCAGAGGGTTCAGAAAAGATTGACCAGGATGTTGCCAGGAATGGAGGGTTTGAGTTATAAGGATAGGCTGGAAAGTTTTCACTGAAGTGTAGGAAATTTAGGAGCGACCTTATAAAGGTTTATAAAATCATGAGGGGTATAGATGAGGTGAATAGCAAGAGTCTTTTCCCTAGGGTGGGGGAGTTCAAAGCTAGGGGGCATATTTATAAGGTGAAAAGAGAAAGATTTACAAAGGACATTAGGGGCAACATTTTACACAGAGATTGGTTCATGTGTCAAGTGAACTGCCAGAGGAAGTGATGGATGCAGGTGCAGTTACAACAATTCAAAAACATTTAGATAAGTTCATGAATAGGAAAGGGGTGGATGGATATGGGTCAAACAGAGGCAAGTGGGACCAGTTTAGTTTGGGAACATGGTCAGCATTGACTAGTTGGATCGAAGGGTCTGTTTCTGTGCTGGATGACTCTATGACTCAATGAGACCGCAATCATGCAATTCTGCAATTGTACAATGAGAATGAGAGATCTAAAATTAATCAAATCGAAGCACACACCAATTATTTCAGAGCTTGGGTTTAAAGGTTAAAAAAATGATGCCTCTGTCACATTTGTTGCACATCAAATTGATGGAACTTATTACATCAGAGAGTGGGAAAACAGAACATCATACTTGTGTGATAGATTCCACTAAAATTCAATTTACATATTAATTACTCTATGCATATCTTAATTGATGGCAAAACAATTTAGTCACTCACTTGCACATCTTAATTATTGTTGGATAGATTGTACCAGAAGTCATCTATCTGTGTGTGTACATGTGTGTGTATGTATATGTAAATTGATATTGGCAAGAATACTATGAAGCTTTTGTAATGCAATGCAGACATTTTTCAATGCTACTTATCATAGACTTTAATCTTTGCAATTACCTGAAGAAACATTGAGATAGGAGAGTTTGACATTTAAGCACTATTATTCAACCGTAAACGTTCATCGCTAGTCTATTTGCCTGAGTGATTGGGTAATTATGCTGATTATATTGGGTTCATTAATGAGGACTAAATTTGTTTAAATGTAATTTCTTCTCCTTATAAATCCTGAAGAAACATTTTGGTTGAGGAGAAACAACAAGACTTTTTATTTATGTCGTGCTGCTCACTGAAAATTAGACATGGAGACGCAACAGGCATTGTTACCTCTGACGGTAATAAAAGCTGGGTCAAAAAAAAAGCTTTAAGATGTGTTTAAGGAGAATACAAGATGCAGAGAGGTTTAGATTGGGAATTCAATAGATCAGGGCCTAAGCAAAATCAAGTGTTTGGAGGCAAGAAATAAATGAACACGGACACCTCAGATAGTTCGGGAAGGGGACATCACAGAGAAAAGGAGGAGTGAGTCCTTAATAAAAAGTGAAGAACTCTAACACAAACAAAAACAGAAGTTTGCTGGACAAACTCAACAGGCCTGGCAGCCATTTTGGAGAGCAAACTGTTCAAGTTTCAAATCCAGCGACTTTTCTTCAGAATGAGAAGCAGCTAGGTAAAGATTTTTTTTTTAGTTTAACTATTTTTCTAATCAATTTGTTCAGGGACGTTATTACGCACAACAAAAACAGAAGTTGCAGGAAAAACTCAGCAGGTCTGGAAGCAGCTATGAAGAAAAAATCAGAGTTAACATTTCGGATCTAGTGGCCCTTCCTCAGAACACAAGTCACTGGACCCGAAACTTTAACTCTGATTTTTTTCTTCACAGATGCTGCCAGACCTGCTGAGCTTTTCCAGCAACTTCTGTTTTTGTTCCTGCTTTACAGCAACCACAGTTCTTTTGGTTTTTAACGTTGTTACACACCTCTGGAGCAGGTGGGATTTGAACCTGGACCTCCTACTCCAGGAGTAGTGACACTACCACCACCACAAATGTGCTTTGTGAAATAATTCTACAGGTATTTCATCACTCTTTATTATACGTGGAGAGTCCGAGACACTGATCCAGCTCCCTCAGAGCCAGCTCTCAGAGTGAACAGAACCCCTGAAACTCCTGTTTATATCTGTCAGCCAGGGCTCCCTGATTGGACCAGACTAACACCCCAATCAGGGAATCCATACTCTATGAGGTCCACCAGCTGACCTTGTTACAACCACAACAATATTTATGCTGATAGTACGAGGTGAGTGTGGGGAAATATTGAGTGAGCCTCACACCTCTCCGCACCCCACAGCACCTTTCCAACCATAGAAAGTGTAACACCTGCCATTTACTTCTCCCTCCTCAGTATCCAAGGCCCCAAACACACTTTCCAGGTGAAGCAGTGATTTACTCAATCTAGTCAACTGTATTCACTGCTCACAATGTGGTCTCCTCTACACTGGGGAGACGAAACTCAGACTAGGTAATTGCTTTGCAGAACACCTACATTCTACCTGCAAAAATAACCCTGAGCTTCCAGTTGCCTGCCACTTGAACACGCCTCCGTGTTTCCACACCAACATTACTGTCTCGGGCCTGCTGTAGTGCTCCAGTGAGTCTCAATGCAAAAGTTAAACCGAAAGAACTGTGGATGCTGGAAATCAAAAACAAAAACAGAAATTGCTGGAAAAGCTCAGTAGGTCTGGCAGCATCTGTGAAGAGAAATCAGAATTAACATTTCGGGTCCAGTGACCCTTCCTCAGAATTTCTCTCCACAGATACTGCCAGATCTGCTGAGCTTTTCCAGCAATTTCTGTTGTTGTTTCTGAGGCTCCACACAAGATGGAGGAGCAGCACCTCATCTTCTGCCTAGGTATCTGATAACCTTCAGGACTCAACATTGGGTTAAGCACTTTTAGAGCATGAACAATTCCTTCCATGTCTATCCTCAGGTTCTATCATCAAATAGGTTGCTTTCAGCACATCCAAACCACTTTCTCCCACTCCTAGACCCCACTATGAGCTAAAATAGCTTCTCTTCTTCCCTGGCTTGCTATCAACAATCCCTTTGTCTAACTACCCTTTTCTTGTTCTCTTGCTCTCGGCACTATCTACCCCTAACTTCTCAATCTTTTACCACCACCGTCCACGCCCCCACATTTTCCCTAGCTGCTGCTAGTTCTGAAGAAGAGTGACTGGACTTGAAACACGAATTTGATTTTCTCTTCCCAGAGGTCGCTAAACCTGCTGAGTTTCGCCAGCAATTTTGGTTTCTGTTTGTTTCAGATCTCCAGCATCCAAAGTTCTTTGTTCCTTTTTAGGGAATTCTAAAATTAGGACATTACTGGTCAGTGTAGATCAGGCTTGGTAGGTGATGGGTTACTTGCTGTGAATAAGGACACAGGCAGTGGAGTTCTGGAAACCTAAATGTTCATAGTCATGGGATCTGGGAAAGCAGCAGGGCCTGGATTGTTGGAATAATTGGGTCCAGAGGTGACAGAAGTAAAAAAAATAAGCGTTTTGGCAGGCAAGGTGCAATTGGGAAATGTTACAGAATGTTACATGGTGATCGGTTTTCCCAATACTTAATTCAATGAAGTTTCTGTTCATATAAGAACAAGGTACAAGAGTAGGCCATTCAGCTCCTCAAGCCTGTTCTGCCATTTAATGAAATCATGGCTGATCTCTGGCCTAACTCCATTGACCCCCATCCCCTAATATCTTTGCTTAACAACAACTTATTTATCTCAGATTTAAAAATAATAACTGATCTAGCATCAACTTCTGTCTGTGGAAGAGAGTTCCAAACCTCTACTACCCATTATGTATAAAAGTGCTTCCTAATATCTTTCCTGAACAGTCTATAATACTATATGTCAGATAAGCAGGGTCAAATGAGGCCATCTGTGTAGGCAAGGGTGTTCGCTTTGCTGGGGTTATGCTACAGGCCTCCCAACTGTCAAAGGGAGATAGTGGAGCAGAAATGTATGCAAATCGCAGAGAGATGTGAGAGGCAATGGGTTATACTATAGGGATTCATGTTTGCTAACATTAACTGGGATCACCTTAGTGTGAAAGGATTAGATGAGGTGGAATTTTTAAAGTGCATCCAGGAGAGCTTTTTGTGTGACTACGTAGATAGTCCTACCAGAGATCGGGCAGTGCTTGACCTAACCCTAGGGAATGAAGCCAATCAAATGGTTGAAGTGTCAGTGGGCGAGCACTTTGGGGATACTGACCAGAACTCTGTAAGTTTCAAAGTTATTATGGAAAGGGATAAGTGCAGTGCAGAAATGTCTAACTGAGGAAAGACCAATTTCAATGTCATCAAACAGGATCTGGCAAACAGACTGAGAGGGCCAGGCAGATCTCATTGACTATGAGATCCTCGAATAGGGCTGGTAACCTGGGTCAACCAGGGAGCCCTAGCTGACAGATATAAACAGGAGAGTCAGAGAGTCTTCTCAATCTAGGGACTGGCTCTGAGCTGGCTGGTCAGACCCCACGCACTGTGCATGTGTAATTAAAGGGTGACCTGGTGACAGGACACTGAACTCTGTGAAGTTATTTCACACCCAGAGGGTGGTAGAAATATGAAAGGTGCTGCCTGAGAGGGTGTTGGTAGCAGATACTCTCACACCATTTAGGAAGTATCTGGATGGGCATTTGAAATGCCAGGGCATTGTAGGCTATGGACCAAGTGCAGGTAAATGGGATTATGTGTAGTGTGGTGTTAGTTAGTTAGCAAGACATGGTGCACTAAAGGGCCTGTTTCTATGCTGTACGAATCCATAGCTCTTAAAAAAAAAATTTCCTTACCCAACGTGGGCATATATTTTACCTTCCACAGCCACCAGAGAGTCAATTAATTCTGATTGAAGTATAACCATTGTGGTAGTTTGATTGATTGCTTGATTGATTTGATTGTCACGTGTACTGAAATACAGTGAAAAGTTTTGTTTACGAACGGTGCAGGCAGATCACAGCAAACAAAGGATGTACAGTTCATAAAGACTTAGAGGCCTACAGGGTATATTGCAGGTTACATTATTTGAGGCTAGAGTCCATTCAACAGTCTGATAACGGCCAGAAAGAAGCTGTTCCTGAACCTGCTTGTGCGTGTGTTCAGACTTCTGTATCTTCTGCCTGATGGAAGAGGTTGTAGGAGATCATTACTGGAGTGAGATGGATCTTTGATGATGTTGGTAGCCTTTCTGTGGCAGCGAGCCTGTAAATGGAGTCCATGGATGGAAGGTTGGCTTGTGCGATGGTCTGGGCTGTACACACCACCTTCTGTAGTTTCTAATGGTCCTGGGCAGAGCAGTTGTCATACCAGGCCATTATGCACCCAGACAGTGTGCTTTCAGTGGAGTGTCTGTAGAAGTTGGTGAGGGACCTTATGGACATGCTGAATTTCCTGAGCCACCTGAGGAAGAAGAGGCATTCTTGTGCCTTCTTGACTGTTGCATTTACGTGGGAAGTCCAGGATAGTTCGTTAGTTATTGTCACTCCGAGGAACTTGATGCCTTCACCCTCTCAACCTCAGTTCCATTCATGTAGATGGGCGGGTGTGTTCTCCTTCTTTCTTTCTGAAGTCAATGATCAATTCTTTAGTTTTGCAGACATTGAGGCACAAATCATTTTCATTGCACCATGTCACCAAGCCCTCTATCTCCCTTCTGTATTTTGACTCGTTGTGGTTAGATATCCGTCCCATTATGGTGGTGTTGTCAGCGAACTTGTAGATGGTGCTCATTCGGAATTTGGCAACACAGTCGTAGGTGTACAGGGAGTAAAGTAGGGGGCTGAGGACGCATCCTTGGTGGGGCGGGGGGCTCCAGTGTTGAGTGTTATTGTGGATGGGGTGCAGTTACCTATCCTCACGGATTGCGGCCTATGGGTCAGAAAGCTGAGGATCCAGCAGCAGAAGGCAGAGCTGAGACCAAGGTCACACAGTTTTGTTATCAGTCTGGAGGGGACAATGGTGTTGAAGGCTGAGCTATAGTTAACGAGCAGGAGTCTGACATAGGTGTCTTTGTTGTCCAGATGTTCCAGGGATGAGCGCAGGGCGAGGGATATGGCATCTGCTGTGGACCTGTTATGTCGGTAGGCAAACTGTAGGGGATTGGGGAGACTGGAGTTGATGTAGGCCATGACCAGCCTCTTGAAGCACTTCACAATTATTGAAGTCAGAGCCACTAGGCAGTAATTATTTAGGGACACTGCATGGGTTTTCTTGGGCAACACAGGAGCATATTTATGTAGATCTAGTACCTATAAACAGTGGATAATCTGTGTTCACTGATGTTGATTGAGAGATAAACACAGTCAGGAAACCAAGGAAATCTCCACTGCTTTTTTTTTTAGAAACAGTGGCAGAGGATTTTCAATGTTCAGCTGAATTAATAAAGTCGAAGGTTGGACAAAGGAAGTATAAGAAGCACAAGAGGCCAGAATTGAAAGAGCGCAGGTATCTTGGGCCGAGTAGGTTACAAAGACAGGAAGGGTGAGGCCATGGTGGAAATGACAACAAGGGGATGATTGGAGAAAGCACAGGGTGAAGGATACTTGGAGTGAGTAAGGATCCGACCAGCTGAAATTTATAACAAAAACAAAGTTGCTGGAAAAGCTCAGCAGGTCTGGCAGCATCTGTGAAGACAAAATCAGAGTTAACGTTTCTGGTCCGATGACGCTTCCTCAGAAATTTGGAAGATCTTAAGTGTAGGAAGCATGTAGGAAAAGCTAGGGATTGTGTGGGAGAAACGGACCTATCAGGCAATTGTGACCATTAGAGGCTGTGAAATTTCATAGGAACATTTCTAGTCTCCGGTCACATCTTTGGCATTAAACAGTGAATCAACACAGCACCAGCCTTTTATATTGTGGCCGGAGAGCAGTGGAAGTCTTGGAGAATTTCAGGCTAACTTATTTCATAAAACCAGTTGAGGATAAAGAAAATAAGCAGTAAGAGTGTTCAGAGGAATTATAGATTGTAGCTTTCAATAAATGTTTTTGAAATGATATTTTATAAATTAGGCAGAATGCTAAAATCATGGATACTTTACAAAATGACTTAGAAATATTATGGGAGTTAGGAAAGTGGCAGAAATTTCAAATGAATTCTTCATATCAGTCTCTAAAAGTGAAAACTGTGGACAAATTTTAGACTGAGTCAGACTTCCTTCAAGGTTATATCTCACATAAAGGTCAGTACACCTAAACATGAGTAACAAAATAGCTTAGAGGGAACTGGGTCAGAAGGGATAAACCTCCGAATCCACAACAGAATGAAATTGGAAACAGGCATGGTTCCAGTTAATATTCTCAGGAGATCAATGAATACACTGTTATATCTGTATGATGGATTGATGGGAAGCTCATGTAATCTTAATAAGAGGATTCCACAGAATGTGCTCAATATTCATCTGGGGAAAAGTTGTAGCCTATAGGGAACAGTCATCTTGGATTTAGAAGCAATACGTCACTCATGAATATACCAGATGTAATTTATTTGGACTTTATGATCAGAATCCTCATTGGAGACCTTAAATGGAGATTAAAATAGAATTAATCATATATTAGCTAGCTGGTTTGCAAATTGACTTGGCAACAGGAAACAAGATGAAATGATGGGTGGATAAGGAAATGTCAGTTGTCAGAGAAATTGAGTGAAGGCCTGTCAGAGTGATCTAACAAATTATACCCAACAAATTCACAAGGAGTGATTTACTGTGCACAGAACTGGAGTGACTATTCCCCACAACTCTTACATTGTTGGAATGAATTATTCATTGTTGATATGAAAGAGTTTACTTGTAGTTGAGTTGTCAACTATAGCAAACCATGTGGTAGGATAATGAGCACGAGAGACACTGATAGCCCTCTGAAAGATCTGGATAAATTAAGTAAATGATCTAAGGTACAGCAGATAGAATTTAATATGGAGAAAAGCAAGGTAATGCCGATCAGTGTGTGAAACATGGTTCACATGTCGAAACAGTTCCTCCTGCCTGTAACTGGGTAGGCCTGAGACAGGCAACTGACCAAAGGAAACAATTATTTAAGGAGGATTGATAAAGCTGGTCTTAACTAAACAAGCACAGATGGTGCATTTAATGTGACGCAAGGTGCACATCTCTCATGAGAAAACGGTCACAAACTGGCAACTATTACTGACGTGGATAGGCTACTGGGTGTGTATCAAACTGTATTCATCATTGAATGTCTGAAATTCTGTACCCCAGAAAGCAGTGGAGGCTAGGTCACTGAAAGTATTTAAAGAGGAAGTAGATAGATTTTCAAAAGGTTGAGGAGTTGCTGGGTATGATGACCGGGCACAAAAGAGGAATTGGGGTCGAGGACTTGATCTTGTAGAAAGGTGGGGCAGGCTTGAGGGGCTGAATGGCCTTTTCCTGCTGATATTTTGTATGCTCTTATGTTCTCTACTTTGTGAGGTAGTTAGCTACGCCCTTAAAATGAACTCCTTGACCAGAGAGGTAAATATAGTTTCTTGGTGACTTCCTTTTCTGGAAGAGTTGATGATGATATCCTAGTGGGGCTTATTAACAATCATAAGTGATTCAGACCACATGTACAAGTTAATAAGCAACATGCAGTGGACAAACAGAAAGATTTAATAACACAAATGTGCTGGCCCAAATTGAATACATGACTATAGTTTGGCCCAATGACCTGCTCAGAAGTTTGAAACCCAGTCCAGAGAATATATCTTTCACTCCGACGACACCAAGAGAGTACACCATTGTTGAGGTGCCAGATTTCAAATGAGGTGTTAATCTTGGTCACATATGTAAATCAGATCCAAATGCCTGTTTTACGCCTCTTTCTACCAATTAATCCCAAATGGAACAGGTGTCAGGATTCTTAAAATTGTAACAGCCCAGGTTTGCATTAAAATAGAATCAGAGATAGTAGGAACTGCAGATGCTGGAGAATCTGAGACAACAAGGTGCAGGGCTGGATGAACACAGCAGGCCAAGCAGCATCATAGGAGCAGAGAGGCTGACGTTTCGGGCCTAGACCCTTCATCAGAGAAGGGGGAGGGGAAGGGGGTTCTGAAAAAATAGGGAGAGAGTGGGAGGCGGATAGAAGAGGGATAGAGGAAAGGTTAGGTGGAGAGGAAACAAACAGGTCGAGGAGGCGGGGATGGAGCCAGTAAAGGTGAGTGTAGGTGGGGAGTTAGGAAGGGGATAGGTCAGTCCAGGGAGGACGGACAGGTCAAGGGGGCGGGATGAGGTTGGTCGGTAGGAGATGGAGTGCGGCTTGAAGTGGGAGGAGGGGATAGGTGGGAGGAAGAACAGGTTAGGGAGGCAGGGACAAGCTGGACTGGTTTTGGGATGCGGTAGGGGGAGGGGAGATTTTGAAACTTGTGAAATCCACATTGATACCATTGGGCTGCAGGGTTCCCAAGCGGAATATGAGTTGCTGTTCCTGCAACCTTCGGGTGGCACTGCAGGAGGCCCAGGATGGACATGTCGTCTGAGGAATGGGAGGGGGAGTTGAAATGGTTCGCGACTGGGAGGTGCAGTTGTTTATTGTGAACCGAGCGTAGGTGTTCTGCAAAGCGGTCCCCGAGCCTCCGTGGAACAATCCCTCTTCCGTACCTACACCAGCCCCAAACCCCACCTCTTCCTCCGTTACATTGATGACTGTATCGGTGCCGCCTCGTGCTCCCACGAGGAGCTCGAACAGTTCATCCACTTTACTAACACCTTCCACCCCAACCTTAAGTTTACCTGGACCATCTCTAACACCTCTCTCCCCTTCCTGGACCTCTCTGTCTCCATATCGGGCAACCACCTCGAAACCGATATTCATTTCAAGCCCACTGACTCCCACAGCTACCTAGAATACTCCTCCTCCCACCCACTTTCCTGCAAAAATGCTATCCCCTATTCCCAATTCCTTCGCCTCCGCCGCATCTGCTCCCAAGATGAGGCATTCCACTCCCGTACATCTCAGTTGTCCACGTTTTTCAAGGACCGTAACTTCCCCCCCTCGGTGGTTGAGAACGCCCTCAACCGTGTCTCCCACATCTCCCGCACCTCATCCCTCACACCCCGTCCACGCAATAAGAACCAAAAAAGAATCCCCCTCGTCCTCACGTGCCACCCCACCAACCTCCGGATCCAACGCATCATCCTCCGACACTTCCGCCATCTGCATTCCGACCCCACCACCAAAGACATCTTTCCCTCCCCACCCTTATCTGCTTTCCGGAGGGACAACTCTCTCCATGACTCCCTTGTCCGCTCCACACTCCCCTCCAGCTCCACCACACCTGGCACTTTTCCCTGCAACCGCAGGAAGTGCTACACCTGCCCCCATAC
>NW_025970322.1:0-12441 GCF_021869965.1 Rhincodon typus | reverse complement strand
GTCTTCCTGCTCCTCTGATGCTGCTTGGCCTGCTGTGTTCGTCCAGCTCTACACCTTGTTATTTCAGATTCTCCAGCATCTGCAGTTCCTACTATCTCTGCATTCAATTGCACACTCTTTAATGTTTCTGTAGTGTTGTTCATCTTGCATTCCTTGGTCGAAATATTCTTTTTTGTGTTGTTAGACATTATTTAGGCAAACTCCTGGACCGTATTTCCTCTTTTTGAAGGTGCTGATAGCAAGACTGCAATAAAACAAGATTAAGCAGTTAGAAGGTAATCTGTATCAGCCTAGAGCAAAACCTAACCACATAAAATGTTTTGTTCACATAACATCATTGTGAACTGTTCCCAAGTTCAGCCTCTGCTCAATAATAGCAGTTTCAACTCTGAATCAAAAATTAATGTTTCAATTCATACTCCAGAGACTTGAACACATAATCCACACTGGCATTTCAGCACAGCTGGTATCATGAAACTGTGTAACCATCTGCCTTCTCAGATGGATGTAAAAATCCCATCAACTGTTTAAAGAGCAGTGATGGAATCATACAGGACAGAAGAGGCCCTGCAGCCCACTAAATCTGCGTGCTAAAGTTCTCCCCTTTTTTCTGACCAACATTTATTCCTCAACCAACATGCAAAACAGTTGAACACCTACCCCACTGCTGTCACAAAATGAATGGTATTTTTTCTATACTACAACGTTTTAGAAACACTTTGGAACATCCTAAGATCATAAGAAGCTGTACATAAATGCAATTGTTTTTCATATACAATTACTTCGAAATGTGGTTATTTTCAGACAAATAAATATGGCGATTTTGCCCATAAAAATGAAACAAATGATTAGTAATCAATTATTATTGATGTCGTTCGTTAGTTAAAGAAAATCAATTGATTTTGCTATCCATGTCATTCCATTTGAAATACACAAACAGGGGTTTGGGACATTGATTTAGTGCCTCCACCAGCAGATAGCTCCTCTAATGATGCAATCCACATTCAGTAGTCTTCATTAACTACACAAGCTCCGTAGCAAGATTTACACCCCCAATCTTGAGGAGGGAATCTGGATAATAACAATTTTATCTCTACAACTCTCAAAATGTAAAATCCCAGTCTGATGTTAACATGACTCACTTATGCCTCAGAATATAAAATAGGTGAAATTCCACTCCTGCCACTCAGCAAATAATGCAGACTAACACTCCAGTGCAGGACTGAAGGACTGCTACACAATCAGAGATACTGTCTTTCAGAAACTATGTTAAACCTGTCCAGATGCGCTAGAAAGGTGGAGCGTTCGGTGCAGCATGGGGCGACATCTACCTAACACTCCTTCCTCATCCAAAACTAGGTGCTAGATATTCACCTGCACATCTGCTAATGTGGTATATTGTATCCGCTGTTCCCGGTGTGCCCTCCTCTACATCGGGGAAACCAAGCGGAGGCTTAGAGACTGCTTTGTGGAGCACGTATGCTCAGTTCGTGACAAACGACAACACCGCCCAGTCGCAAACCACTTCAACTCCCCCTCCCACTCCTTGGACGACATGTCCATCCTGGGCCTCCTCCAGTGCCACAACAATGCCATCCGAAGATTGCAGGAACAGGACCTCATATTCCGCTTGGAAACCCTGCAGCCCAATGGTCTCAATGTGAACTTCACAAGCTTCAAAATCTTCCCACCCCCGACCTCATCCCAAGACAGCCCATCTCGTCCCCGCCTCCTTGACCTGTCCGTCTTTTCTCCCACCTACCCGCCCCTCCCTCCCGACTGACCAACCCCCATCCCAACTCCCTACCTACACTCACCTATACTGGCTTCATCCCCGCCTCCTTGACCTGTCCATCTTCTCTCGAACTATCTGCTCCTCTATCCACCTTCCATCATTGCCTCCCCCTCTCTCTGTTTATTTCAGAGTCCCGTTGCCCTCCCCCATTTCTGAAGAAGGGTCCAGACCCGAAACGTCAGCTTTCCTGCTCCTCTGATGCTGCCTGGCCTGCTGTGTTCATCCAGCTCTACACCTTGTTATGCTACATAGAGGGAGTGTTGCACTGTTAGAAATTGTATCTTCTGCAGCTTTACTTGACAGTGTCCATGTTTTTTGATTGATGATTAAAGTACTCAAAGTACCATTTTAAGAGCAAGAGAGATTTCTCCTAAAAACTTTTTTGGTTATTTATCATATTGGTGCTTGTTGGACCTTATATATAAAAATGGCTGCCGTGTTTACCTAAACGACAGTAACTGCATTTCAAGTAATATAAAGCACTTTGGAAAGTTTTAGACATAACGCAATGTAAAAATGTTAACTTTTCTTGCCAATTCTCATCCTTGACTCAAACCAGTCTTTTTGAACAAAAAAAGTATAAGTTCTGTTTTTAAAATTCATTCTCACTGACACAGGTGGCATGGTGGCTCAGTGGTTAGCACTGCTGCCTCACGGCGCCAGAGACATGGGTTTTATTCCAGCCTTGGTTGACTGTCTGCATAAAGCTTGCTCCAGGAGCTCCAGTTTCCTCTCAGAGTCCAAAGATGTGCAGTTAGGTAGGTTGGCCTTTATGAAGCACAGTGTTACAGGGATAGGGCAGAGGGTTGGTCAAGGTGGGACGCTCTTCTGAGGGGCCGTATGGACTCAATGGGCCAAATGGGCCAATACTGTTTACACACAGTAGGGGTTATATGATTCTATAACATAGAGGCAGAACTTATTGCCTGTCGCCAATTGCTACTGAGTGTCTTGTTAGGTCACTTTTGAAAAAGAAAGTACAAAAGACTGATTTTCTGCGAGAGGCTGGAATGGATCATTACTCTCGATAATGATATTTTGATTTAATTTTGATAAGTTTCCATTAATCCTTTGACTTTTTGTTTTTGTTACAATGCTGCACCAGAACATTTTCTTAGAAAAAGTGTAGAAACAGACCATCCAGCCCAAAGGTCAATGTTATCGCAGGAGTTGCATATAGGGCAGCAAGTAAAGGCTGATTTATTTCCTCGAAGGACATTGGTGAATCAGTTGCATTTTCACAACATCTAAAAAATTCTTGGTTCGTGTCAATAACAATATGGAATTAAAATTCTGAAAGTCATGTTGGAGTTAAAGCTTGACAACTGTACACTGACAGTAGGTGGTCCCTCATCTCCTATAAAACACCCTTCAACATTAGATAAGAGATATACTAGCTCCATATCACCAGAACAGATTGCGGTTAACGGAGATTTGGCCATCTACACTAACTCACATCAAGAGCAGTAAGCAAGAAGTCATTCATTCCGCCCTCAGTGGAAGGATCCATCATGTCTCGTATCAAGTGGAGTTCTGCACCCAAATGCAAGATTCTGTAGTGAAGGGAAAAGTCAAATATGAATCAGTTCTGTTAATTTAGTGTTGGTCAGCTGCATTACATTAAAATATTTTCACCAAATGACTATTATTTCTTTCTAAACAATCCCTGGTTAGTCAAAGCATGGATGAGACATTGATTAAGCATTCCTAGATTAGGTACAGTTAGATTTTGATGGAATAAGCATCAAACATTCTCAAGGTTATTTACATCAAGGGCTAAAAACATAACAAATATCCCTCCATGCTATCGCATCAGTCACTCTTGAAGGGATTAAAACAGGGATTAGACAGAGTTAAACTCCCTCTTTGCTGTTTTGTCATGCTCCCTGGGTAATGGAACAGGTAATTGCAATGGATTGTCCACAGAACGTAAAATAGGAACAGTAATAGACCATATGGCCTGTTAAACCTTCTCTGTCAAGGTCATGGCTGATACAATGGAAACCTCAAAACCACATTCCTGCCTACTCCCGATATCCTTTCACATGCCTATACCTTATTTAACAAGAATGTACCTGCCTTTGCCTTAACAAAATGCAAGAACTCTGTTTCCACTGTCTTTTCAGGGAGAGCCAAAGACTCAACCTCAGAAAAATATTCACCTCATTTCTGTTTTAAATTGGTGACCCCTACAACTCCTAATTTGACCAGAGTCAACATTAACGGTTCGCAATTGCTGAAAATGAGGAACTACAGGAGTTGTAGAAGATAATTATCCAGGGATGGTCTTTCAGTATTAAAGGAGTACATGAGAAAATTTGTTAATTTTGATTTTACAGAGATGACCCTTGTATATCACAAGTCATTTTCAAGGGCAAACAAATTCTAATACCAAAGCATTTAACCAAGATATCATGTCCATGTTACAGCAGGGACGCATGGATATCAAATGTACTTGAAGGCTAGCACTTGAGTCTGTGTACTGGCCAGGGATGAAACAGGAAATTCAACAACTTCCGAATGCATGTGATATGCCAACCATATCAACCCCAGCATGTAGAGTTCCTCTACAACTACACAGTGTTACACCCACTTCTTGGATAAAAGTCGTAACAGACCTATTCACAGTGCACAGGTAGATGACAAATTTGTGATAGATTACTTCTACAGATTTCCCGTTGTTTGGCAAATTAGCCACACAACAGGTGTAACCATTGTTGATATGATGAGCATCATTTTCAATTTATTTGGTATCCCAGATTAGATAATGTCTCAGAACAGACCTGAGTGCACTGCTAACTCGTTAAAGATATGCATATGAAGTGGATAATGATCCATGTCCATGCTCAAACAGTCTAACAGAAAGAATTGTCCATACTATTAAATCAGTGATTAAGTATCAAGCAAAGCAAGATTTCCGCATTACATTGCTGCATTTTCAAATTACAGCAATGGAGACGGGACTAACAACCTGTCACAGCCAATGCTTGGACAGCAATTATGAACAATCTTGACCAGCAATGAATTGCCTAACCCATTCGAAGACATAGCACAACGAAAGGGATACAGGAGGGACGATCAGGTAGAGAGAACTAACAAAACTGCACATCAGGCAAAGAATGAGAGTTAGAAATACAAATACTTGGATGCCAGTAAAGGTTTCTAAAAATATGCATAGGCCACATAAAGTCATGACTGATCATGGTCATACATTGCAAAGGAGGAGAAACCAACTGAGATCAGTGTATGACACACCAAACATGCACAAAGAGAGTGAGGAAGGGAACTCATGATGATAATGATTGTGTGGTGATGTCGAGTGACAGCAACCAGCAACAAGATGACCAAGTTGCCAAACAAGTCCAACAGAGGACAACATGTACTTCCCCAGACAAGTATACAATCTCTAGATCAGGGCGAGTTGTCAATCCTCCAAAGCATTTCACTGAATTTTGAAATGTTAGTCTTATAAATTCTGTTTTACGTGTTTGTCTAATTATTGAATTGACGGCACATGCCCATGTACGACTATGTATCCCTGTTTGGGATTAGTTTTTAATCTTTGACAAAAAGGGTCTGTTGTATGATCTTGTGAGATCAATGTGTCAAGTACTGTCATATTCCATTTTACTCAGATCACTTGAAGCATGATTTTCTATTGGAAGCATGTTCCTCTGTTTAATATTATCCCAGACATCAATGTACCTGATGAATGTGATGTTTATATTTTGTAGTTGTTTAAAAGATGTCTATCAGTTTTTTTATGCTAAGGGAGATAACATATACATTGCTGCATCAGATAAACCACTTGCCTTCCTCCTCTCCCTATACCTCAATTCCCTGAGAGATTAGAAATCTGTTGATTTCAATCTTAAATATAGTCAACAATAGCTCATCCACAATGCTCTAAGGTAGAGAATTCCATGATGCAAAATGCTCTGATCAAAGTAATTTCTCATCTCACACTAAACAATTGACCCTTAACCTGTACCCTGTCAAGCACCTTCATAATCTTGTGTGTTTCAATGAAATCCCTATCCATTCTTCCAAACCCCAGAGCAGTCTCAGTTTACTCAGCCTCTCTTATAGAACAATTCCTCATTAAAGGAACAAAGTGAACAAACATTCTCTGTACCATTTCCAACAAAAGTATGATTCTTCCTTAGATGTGGTCACCAAAACAATGCACAGTAAATGTAATTCTGAGGTTATGTTCCGAGACATTATTTACAATTAAAATGTGAACATAAGACAAGATACACAGGTTCAAGTAGGTGAAAGACAAGCTTCAAACCTATAAGCCTCATCAATGATTGACAGATGGAAGAATCCGTTGAATAGGGAAATGGGAACGCAAGTCCAAGAATAATTTCACAATCAATTTGGTATTCATGGGAAGGCTATTCAATTAATTAGGGAGAAGCTTTCCTCATCTCACTATCTAATGTTAATGAACATGTGCTCCTATCTACATTCTTTTAGAGTAATGCCCCAATTAGTTTCAAAATATTGACTATTCAATGATATCCCAAAACAATGCTTTCTTTCCAAAACACATCACACCCCAGATGTTATGACTCATTCAAACCATCACAGTGCTGTGAAATTCTACCTCTTACCTTGCCCTAGAAACCACATAAACAAGCAACGGTAGTAGGTCATCCATGGAGAGACTGTACTGCCTCTTTAGCACTCGTGTCACTGTGCCCTCAATCTCATGATACGTTTTCATGATGGTGTTCAGCTTTTCCTGAGGGTCTGCTGTAGTACTGTAGAGAGAGTTTCATTCTTGGCAAATTATATTTTTCACAACTGCAGGCTAAATCTTTTCCTATTATGAAGATTTGTTTCTGTTCAATTCTTAGATGCCAACCACTAAGGGCATTGGTCCCCAATGTTGCTAAATGGTAAAGGATCATACTTCAACACTTTGATAAATTGAATGGAAAAATGATCAACATTACACAGAGATTACGAAAGACAGTGTTTGTATTCATTCATGAAATATGGGCATTGCTGGCTCGGCTGGCATTTATTGCCGATCCTTAATTGCCCCTTAAATCAAGTGGCTTGCTAGGGCCATTTCAGAGGCAAATTAGAGTCGTCCGCATTGCTGTGGGTCCGGAGTCATGTGTAGGCCAGTCTAGGTAAGGACAACAGATTTCCTTTTCTTCCTTAAAGGACACCAGTGAAACAGATGGGAAATTACAACAACCAGCAGTGGTCACCATTTGGCTAGCTCAATTCCAGATTTTTATGGAATGCAAATTTCACCATTTCCATTGGTGGGGTGGGGATTCAAACCCATAACCCTAGTACTTAAGTCTGGGTTTCTGGATTCCTAGTCTAATGACATTACCACCATGCCATTGCCTCCTCCAGTGATTCCCTGAATGGTATGGAGCTGCATGTCATGGTGTCATTTCAGTATTCTACTTTGGAATACCCATTCAATAAAACCACAGTTCCCTTCTCAGGGCCTACCTTATCTTTTGGAAACATAAGATGGCAGAAGTGAAGCAGACGTCTTTCACAACAGAGATTCTCTGTGTACAAAACACAAGATTTTCCACCCTTAGTGTTGTACAAACATGTACTATTGATCCACCACCATGTTCAGTCTCCATTACAATTCCAAATAAAATCATCTAGCTGGGTCGGAAGAAGAATCTCAATTTCCTTGCAGTTTCATCAGGTCACTGTTTACATGCAGTAGATCATCTATTTATTTTCATTGCATTTTCAATGCTCTCAAATTTAGATACAATCAAAAAAGTTTAATATCTTAATTCTAAATACCTCAATTATAACATTCAATCTTCTTAAATCAATGGGAAAAAGCCACGAAGCCGTAAATGTATTATTGTACTATAAGCTTTATTCTTGTGTACTATATCTTTTCCAAGTCAAATATAGTTTTCCTTGTGATTCAAGGCCAAATTGCTATGAAGAATCATGATTAATATATCTGGAATTTCTTCATCCATTCCTTTTAATGCCGGGTGGGTGTGGGGATCAGCAGGTTTTATGGAATTCTTAATCTTCAATCTTGTATTTTAAATGAACTATATTGCTTCACTTAAATTAATTTGAGTTGTCAGCATCGTTCCGTCCTCTCCCACTATGAAAATGTATAGAAAGGATTCATTTAACAATCAAGTCTGCCATTTTCTTTTATTCCTTATAGCTTTATTTGCACCTGTATTTATCAAGCCCACCTGCTTTCTTACCACACTATTTCCCTTGATACATGCCTGAAAAAAATGCTATTAGGTTGAATAGCACCTGCAAGTTACAAGCGGGCCCATTAACTCAGCCAGCTAGATGACTAAAGTGTGGTACTGAGTAAAGACAACAACACCAGTTCAATCACCGTCGTGATTGTGGTAGTTTGTGAAGATCTGCCTCCTCACCTTTCCCCTTGCTTGTGAAGTGGCTACCCTCAAGCTATACATAAAAAAAAGTCTCTAACGGAAAAAGATGTCTTTGGTCTTTTGTTGACCATAGCTTCTTACATTTTGTTGCACTCCTTGTGATCCAATATTGCTGTCTATAGCTCTTCAAGTCTGTTGGACTTTCAATTTTCTTTGCCTTTTAACTTGCTGGCATCTCTTGACTTATTTGTTGACCAATGCTATTTTGCCTTTAATTTAATCAGGATATTTCACTGGTTGGAGGACCTTAAAACAGTTTGTATCCCAGTGGGTAGGAGGGGTGCTCTGTTTACTCAAACTGCTGCTGGACCAGCAATCCTTAAATGTTCCAGGGGCAGTACTAATGCAAGTCCCAAATATTTCAGAAACCAACCTTTAGCTCAGCTTTCCAAGGACATGATTGGATCTCTTAGTTCTCTACACTCTAACCAACAAGTTTAATTTGACACGACAGATGTACAGTACAGTCCATCTGATCAGTTGTCAACTGGATGTTCATTGCAATTGCATATCAGCTTAACCCATACTGACCTCGACATAGCCCACAAATGCAACTATGATATTTGTTTTCCATGTCAGTCAACCAGCTGCTTTCTATGAATGAATAGAGTTGTTTCTATTTATTTATTGTGTTTCTACAGTCAGCAGAAACAAGATTAAGAGTGACCCAAAATTGATTAACTTCTCATCCTTTCAAATCCAGGTAAAAGGAAGTTGTTGTATTCTAACCTGTTTGCTTGTCAGATGGATATCTTGAAGAGGCCACAAGTCTCTGTGAATTAGACAGGAATACAATGATAAAGATATTCAGGACAAGACTATTTTTAAAATCATATTCATGACTTGCACCTAATAATTTGGGCAGTCAGGCGATGAGCTAAAGTCAGGTGATGAGGCACTCACCCTATAAAATGCAACAGTTCTCAATTACTCCAATATTGTTCAGATTTTTGGCAAAGTTCTTCCTCAGAATCAGACTGAACAATCTGACCTAACAACAATAACAGTTGTATTTGCATAGTCTCACTTTATATAATTTCTCAGGGTTTTCTTAACTCAATCAATAAAGTTTTGAAGTGCACTATGTCACACTGATGGCAGATATTTAAATAATGCATGTTCTTTGAACAGAACCCTGTAACCCTAACAGTGTTTACTTCATTATGAGTTACCTGGCAGCTTTCATTTCAGAATCTTTGGACCTTAATAAGCACAAGGGAATTGTCCAAACAAATCAACAGCTTTGTGTGAAATGCTGATGCAGAGTCCCTGGACCTGATAGGCCTGTATCCTCTAAAGCTGAGAAGAGTCAAAGGGACTTAATTGAAAGATATGAGATTCTGAGGAGTAGTTTGATCAGGTGGACGTGAAAACGATGTTTCCTCTTGTGGGAGAATCTGGAATGAGGGGTTAAAAATAATGGATTGCCCATTTAAGACAAGATTCATTTTCCTCAGGAGGGTAGAGAGACTTTGGAACCCTCTTCCTCAAAAGGAAATGGAAGCAGAATCTTTAATTTTTTTTAAGGCAGAGGTAGATGGATTCTCGATTACCAAGGGATAAAAGGTTATCGGAGAGTTGAATTAAAATCAGTTCAGCCGTGATTTTGTTGAAGAGGCTTGAAGGGCTGAGTGGACTACTCCTGTTCCTAGTTTATAAGTTCATACATATCCCTGTTCTCATGGCTCAAATAGATGCAAGAGGAAGACACAAAGTCCTGAAAAACAAGCTGCTGTCAAGCAAAGAATAGATCTGGTCAACAACGTATTGTTTTTCATATTTTTGACATTGGTGGTGTCCTGCTAGGGCTAAAATGATTACCCGTATTGCCTTCCTGACAAAAATCACTTCAAAATAACACTTTGGATGGTCAGTGCTCGGTGGTGCTTGAGCGAAGTATGACAAAGCACCTCAAAACAACTCTGTCTTTGTTTTGCAATAAACTCCTTCAGCTTGTTAAATATATAATAATAGAATTCATAAAAGAATATATACTCATACTGGAGACTCATCACTACCAATACTTTTTCGTGCATTATGTTTTATGTTCTCATATGTTATCCAATAATTTACCTTAATTCCATACTTCGTGGAGTTCTCCTTTTCTGTTCTCAAGTAATTTCAAACCAATGCCAAATTCTAGACACTTTTATCCTGTGATATTTTTTCCCCCATTGAAATTAGACTGAGATCCTTGTTTTCAAATCAAGTGATCTTTATTCCAATAGTTGGACTTTGAGTTGAAATATTTTAACTGACATTAAGCAAAGGTTCCACCTGCTCTCAGGTGGATGTAAAAGAATGTAATGATATGATCTGAATAAGAGAAGTCAGCTCTCATGCACTTATTTATCTCTCAGTCAATATCACAGGAATAGATTAACTGATCATTTGTCTCATTAGTTTGAGCTGTATTGCTGTACCAGATTGGTTACCACATCTCCCTAAATTACAACAGTAATTCAAAATACCTGGTTGCAAAGCACTTTAAAAAGGTGTTCAGACTTTCTAAAAGGTGCAATATAAATGCAATTTCTTTCTTATGCAAGGTGACTTAAGCACCTTAAGTGAAAGGCTGCAGTTCCAGTAGTCCACACTTACTTTTGTACTTCAAGAAATTCCAGCAGCTTGGTGTCAGAGAGATGTTCCAGATGCAGTATTCCCTTCCAGTACAGTGAATCTTCTGTCTCATGGTACAGCATATACAGCATGAAGAGATCAGGGTAGAACCGTGGCAAGATCAGGGGAAGTGTCACTGTGTAAGCATTTAAATTATCTCTACAGACACAAAAAGTCAAATATAAATAGAGATTTCTCACACACTCAATTTCATCAGCCATTAAACGATTACTGATGGAAATTAACGTTTCACACTGAATATCAATATTAATAATATTTAATTACCTCATAGTACAAACAACGCTAATGTTAAAAGATTCATCTTCAACGTGATTAATATCTGACAAGCAATGGGAGAAGAAACTCTGGAATCATTGAAGAAGGAGTTAGATCCTGGAGATTAAATATTATTCTTTGGATGCTTTCTTTGCCATGAGCAGTGCTCATAATTTTGCTAGCTGTTCAAATATAAAGAGAATGTACATTCCGGTCTGTGCTAATAGGTTGATACAAAATGGACTGGAATATTGGCCTTTTCTCCCTATCTAACCAGTTTACCAAATAAAATATGATTTACCTTAATTTACCTTCAGTGGAGGAATGGTCATTCACCAGTGACTTGGGTAAGAAATACCTGGAAAACAATTAACAGAAAGGTAAATCAAGACCTCCTTCAGCAAAACTGATAGTTTAGAACTGTCAATCTATCATAGAATTACGCGAGGTCCACAAAACAGAAATGGGCCATTCAGCCCAGCTGATGATTATGCAGATGTTTGTACAAAACAGAATTTTCTATCCACAAAATAAAACAAAGAACTGCAAGAGCTGTAGATCTGAAACAAACAAAAACAGAAACTGCTGGAGAATCTCAGCAGGTCTGGCAGCATCTGTGGAGAGAGAAACAGAGTTAACATGACCCTTCTTCAGAATTGGTTCCAGCAATTTCCGATTTTGTTTGTTTGTTTCAAACTTCTATCCATTTGTCTTTATCTAACTCATCAGCTTACTTAGTTCTTCATTTTTCCTTCACATGTTCAACTAGATTCCCCTTAAAATGTATGCAAGCTATTCAACTCAACCACTTGTGGTTGAACGTCCCACATTCTTACCAAACACTGTTTGAGTAAAGAATTGCTCCAACAGTCTCAATTTGATTTATTAATGATTATTTTACAATCATAACCTCTGTTTTTGGGTTTCCACCACAAGGTGAAATACTTTCCGTATGTCTGTCCTATCAAACCCTTTCACAGTCTTATGGTCTTCCATCAAGTCACCCCTCAGCCTTCTCTATTCTCAACAGAGGAGCACAATTATGTTGAGCCTTTCCAGTGATTTATTTCTCAGTTGTGGTAGTATCTTTGTGAATCTTTTTTGCATTGTCTGCAATGCCTCTGCAAATTTTTAAAATATGGACACTAGAGCTGAGCAAAATTATCCAAGTGTAGACTAAACAAGATTCAGTTTTAATTTAAGTTTGCTTTTCATTTCTGTTCCTTTAAAATGAAGCAAAGAATACCAGTACACATTCTGAGATAGTAGCAACTGCAGATGCTGGAGAATCTGAGATAACAAGGTGTAGAGCTGGAT
>NW_025970321.1:11441-12443 GCF_021869965.1 Rhincodon typus | reverse complement strand
CTGACAGTCCCTGCACTGTCACAGATACACTCCAGGCAATGTTCCACGGACAGTCCCTGCACTGTCAGAGATACTCTCCCAGTAATATTCCCCTGACAGTCCCTGCGCTATCACAGATACTCTCCCAGTAATGTTCCACTGACAGTCTCTGCACTATCACAGATACTCTCCCAGCAATGTTCCACTGACAGTCCCTGCACTGTCACAGATACTCACCCAGTAATATTCCCCTGACAGTCGTTGCACTATCACAGATACTCTCCCAGTAATGTTCCACTGACAGTCCCTGCACTGTCACAGATACAGTCCCAGCAATGTTCCACCGAAAATCTCTGCACTGTCACAGATCCACTCCCAGCAGTTTTCCACTGACAGTCCCTGCGCTGTCACAGATACAGTCCCAGTAACGTTCCCCTGACAGTCCCTGCACTATCACAGATTGACTCCCAGTAATATTCCACTGACATTCCCTGCGCTGTCACAGATACAGTCCCAGCAATGTTCCCCTGACAGTGCCTGCACTATCACAGATACTCTCCCAGTAATGTTCCACTGACAGTCCCTGCACTGTCACAGATACACCCCAGCAATGTTCCACAGACAGTCCCTGCACTGTCTCAGATACACTACAGCAATGTTCCAGTGACAGTCCCTGCACTATCACAGATACAGTCCCAGTACTATTCCACTGACAGTCCCTGCACTGTCACATTTACACTCCCAGTAATGTTCCACTGACAGTCCTTGCACTGTCACAGATACAGTCCCAGAATTTTTCCACTGACAGTCCCTGCACTGTCACAGATCCACTCCCAGAAATTTTCCACTGACTGTCCCTGCACTTTCACAGATACACTCCCAGTAATGTTCCACTGACAGTCCGTGTACTGTCACAGATACAGTCCCAGTAACGTTCCACTGACAGTCCCTGAACTATCACAGATACACTCCCAGTAATGTTCCACACACAGTCCCTGCACTATCACAGATACACTCCCAGTA
>NW_025970321.1:10007-10941 GCF_021869965.1 Rhincodon typus | reverse complement strand
CTATCACAGATACAGTCCCAGTACTATTCCACTGACAGTCCCTGCACTGTCACATTTACACTCCCAGTAATGTTCCACTGACAGTCCTTGCACTGTCACAGATACAGTCCCAGAAATTTTCCACTGACTGTCCCTGCACTTTCACAGATACACTCCCAGTAATGTTCCACTGACAGTCCGTGTACTGTCACAGATACACTCCCAGTAATGTTCCACTGACAGTCCCTGCACTGTCACAGATACACTCCCAGTAATATTCCACTGTCAGTCCCTGCACTGTCACAGATACACTCCCAGTAATGTTCCACTGACAGTCCCTGCACTATCACAGCTACAGTCCAGGCAATCTCCAACTGCCAGTCCCTGCACTATCACAGATACACTCCAAGCAATGTTCCACTGACAGTCCCTGCACTATCACAGATACAGTCCAGGCAATCTTCAACTGCCAGTCCCTGCACTATCACAGATACTATCCCAGTAATGTTCCACTGACAGTCCATGCACTATCACAGATACACTCCCAGCAATGTTCCACTGACATTCCCTGCACTGTCAAAGATATAGTCCCAGCAATGTTCCACTGACAGTCCCTGCACTGTCACAGATACTGTCCCAGTAATATTCCACTGACAGTCCCTGCACTGTCACAGATACAATCCCAGTAATGAACCACTGACTTTCCCTGCAGAATCACAGATACTCTCCCAGTAATGTTCCACTGACAGTCTCTGCACTATCACAGATACACTCCCAGTAACGTTCCCCTGACAGTCCCTGCACTATCACAAATACAGTCCCAGCAATGTTCCACTGACAGTCCCTGCACTGTCACAGATACTCACCCAGTAATATTCCCCTGACAGTCCCTGCACTGTCACAGATACACTCCCAGTAATGTTCCACTGCCTGTCCCTGCACTATCACAGATACA
>NW_025970321.1:8813-9507 GCF_021869965.1 Rhincodon typus | reverse complement strand
CTGTGATAGCGCAGGGACTGTCAGTGGAATACTACTGGGACTGTATCTGTGACAGTGCAGGGACTGTCAGTGCAACATTGCTTGGATTGTATCTGTGATAGTGCAGGGACAGGCAGTGGAACATTACTGGGAGTGTATCTGTGACAGTGCAGGGACTGTCAGGGGAATATTACTGGGTGAGTATCTGTGACAGTGCAGGGACTGTCAGTGGAACATTGCTGGGACTGTCAGGGGAACGTTACTGGGAGTGTATCTGTGATAGTGCAGAGACTGTCAGTGGAACATTACTGGGAGAGTATCTGTGATAGTGCAGGGAAAGTCAGTGGAACATTACTGTGACTGTATCTGTGACAGTGCAGGGACTGTAGGGGAATATTACTGGGTGAGTATCTGTGACAGTACAGGGACTGTCAGTGGAACATGAATGGGAGTCAATCTGTGAAAGTGCAGGGACAGTCAGAGGAAAATTTCTGGGAGTGGATCTGTGACAGTGCAGGGACTGTCAGTGGAATATTACTGGGACAGTATCTGTGACAGTGCAGGGACTGTCAGTGGAACGTTACTGGGACTGTATCTGTGACAGTGCAGGGACTGTCAGTGCAACATTGCTGGGAGAGTATCTGTGATAGTGCAGAGACTGTCAGTGGAACATTACTGGGAGAGTATCTGTGATAGCGCAGGGACTGGCAGTTGG
>NW_025970321.1:7470-8313 GCF_021869965.1 Rhincodon typus | reverse complement strand
CTGTCAGTGGAATATTGCTGGGAGTGTATCTGTGATAGTGCAGGGACAGTCATTGGAATATTGCTGGGAGTGTATCTGTGACAGTGCAGGGACTGTCAGTGGAATAGTACTGGCACTGTATCTGTGACAGTGCAGGGGCAGTCAGTGGAATATTGTTGGGAGTGTATCTGTGACAGTGCAGGGACTGTCAGTGGAATATTACTGGGACAGTATCTGTGACAGTGCAGGGACTGTCAGTGGAACGTTACTGGGACTGTATCTGTGACAGTGCTGGGACTGTCAGTTGAATATTACTGGGAGTGTATCTGTGACAGTGCAGGGACTGTCAGGGGAACGTTACTGGGACTGTATCTGTGACAGTGCAGGGACTGTCAGTGGAACATTGCTGGGAGTCTATCTGTGATAGTGCAGGGACAGACAGTGGAACATTACTGGGAGTGTATCTGTGACAGTGCAGGGACTGTAAGGGGAATATTACTGGGTGAGTATCTGTCACAGTGCAGGGTCTGTCAGTGGAACATTGCTGGGACTGTATTTGTGATAGTGCAGGGACTGTCAGGGGAACGTTACTGGGAGTGTATCTGTGATAGTGCAGAGACTGTCAGTGGAACATTACTGGGAGAGTATCTGTGATAGTGCAGGGACTGTCAGGGGAAAATTGCTGGGAGTGTATCTGTGACAGTGCAGGGACTGTCAGTGGAACATTGCTGGGAATGTATCTGTGACAGTGCAGGGATTGTCAGTGGAATATTGCTGGGAGTGTATCTGTGATGTGCAGGGACTGTCAGTGGAATATTACTGGGAGTGTATCTGTGATAGTGCAGGGACTGTCAGTGGAACATT
>NW_025970321.1:5119-6970 GCF_021869965.1 Rhincodon typus | reverse complement strand
ATTTCTGGGAGTGGATCTGTGACAGTGCAGGGACTGTCAGTGGAAAATTTCTGTGACTGTATCTGTGATAGTTCAGGGAATGTCAGTGGAACATTGCTGGGAGTGTATCTGTGACAGTGCAGGGACTGTCAGTGGAACATTGCTGGGAGTGTATCTGTGACAGTGCAGGGACTGTCAGTGGAATATTGCTGGGAGTGTATCTGTGACAGTGCAGGGACTGTTTGTGGAACATTACTGGTAGTGTATCTGTGATAGTTCAGGGACTGTCAGTGGAACGTTACTGGGACTGTATCTGTGACAGTACAGGGAATGTCAGTGGAACATTGCTGGGAGTGTATCTGTGACAGTGCAGGGACTGTCAGGGGAACATTGCTGGGACTATATCTGTGACAGTGCAGGGACTGTCAGTGGAACATTACTGGGAGAGTATCTGTGATAGTGCAGGGACTGTCAGGGGAACATTGCTGGGACAATATCTGTGACAGTGCAGCGACTGTCAGGGGAACATTGCTGGGAATGTATCTGTGACAGTGCAGGGACTGTCAGTGGAACATTGCTGGGAGTGTATCTGTGACAGTGCAGGGACTGTCAGTGGAAAATTTCTGGGACTGTATCTGTGATAGTGCAGGGACTGTCAGTGGAACGTTACTGGGACTGTATCTGTGACAGTGCTGGGACTGTCAGTGGAATATTACTGGGAGTGTATCTGAGACAGTGCAGGGACTGTCAGTGGAACATTGCTGGGAGTGTATCTGTGACAGTGCAGGGACTGTCAGTGGAACATTACTGGGAGAGTATCTGTGATAGTGCAGGGACTGTCAGGGGAACATTGCTGGGACTGTATCTGTGACACTGCAGGGACTGTCAGTGGAACATTGCTGGGAGTGTAGCTGTGACAGTGCAGGGAAAGTCAGTGGAACATTACTGGCAGTCAATCTGTGATAGTGCAGGGACTGTCAGTGGAACGTTACCGAGACTGTATCTGTGATAGCGCAGGGACTGTCAGTGGAATACTACCGGGACTGTATCTGTGACAGTGCAGGGACTGTCAGTGCAACATTGCTTGGAGTGTGTCTGTGATAGTGCAGGGACAGGCAGTGGAACATTACTGGGAGTGTATCTGTGACAGTGCAGGGACTGTCAGGGGAATATTACTGGGTGAGTATCTGTGACAGTACAGGGACTGTCAGTGGAACATGAATGGGAGTCAATCTGTGAAAGTGCAGGGACAGTCAGTGGAAAATTTCTGGGAGTGGATCTGTGACAGTGCAGGGACTGTCAGTGGAATATTACTGGGACAGTATCTGTGACAGTGCTGGGACAGTCAGTGGAATATTACTGGGACAGTATCTGTGACAGTGCAGGTACTGTCAGTGGAACGTTACTGGGACTGTACCTGTGACAGTACAGGGACTGTCAGTGGAACTTTACAGGGAGTGTATCTGTGAAAGTGCAGGGACAGTCAGTGGAAAATTTCTGGGACTGTATCTGTGATAGTGCAGGGACTGTCAGTGGAACGTTACTGGGACTGTATCTGTGACAGTGCAGGGACTGTCAGTGGAACATTGCTGGGAGTGTATCTGTGACAGTGCAGGGACTGACAGGGGAACATTGCTGGGAGTGTATCTGTGACAGTGCAGGGACTGTCAGTGGAATATTACTGGGACTGTATCTGTGACAGTGCAGCGACTGTCAGTGCAACATTGCTTGTAGTGTATCTGTGATAGTGCAGGGACCGGCAGTGGAACATTGCTGGGAATGTATCTGTGACAGTGCAGGGACAGTCAGTGGAACGTTACTGGGACTGTATCTGTGACAGTGCTGGGACTGTCAGTGGAATATTACTGGGAG
>NW_025970321.1:3565-4619 GCF_021869965.1 Rhincodon typus | reverse complement strand
GTATCTGTGACAGCGCAGGGAATGTCAGTGGAATATTACTGGGACTGCATCTGTGACAGTGCAGGGACTGTCAGTGGAACGTTACTGGGACTGTATCTGTGATAGCGCAGGGACTGTCAGTGGCTTACTACTGGGACTGTATCTGTGACAGTGCAGGGACTGTCAGTGCAACATTGCTTGGAGTGTATCTGTGATAGTGCAGGGACAGGCAGTGGAACATTACTGGGAGTGTATCTGTGACAGTGCAGGGACTGTCAGGGGAATATTACTGGGTGACTATCTGTGACAGTGCAGGGACTGTCAGTGGAACATTGCTGGGACTGTATTTGTGATAGTGCAGGGACTGTCAGGGGAACATTACTGGGAGTGTATCTGTGATAGTGCAGAGACTGTCAGTGCAACATTACTGGGAGAGTATCTGTGATAGTGCAGGGAAAGTCAGTGGAACATTACTGGGACTGTATCTGTGACATTGCAGGGAAAGTCAGTGGAACATTGCTGGGAGTGTATCTGTGACAGTGCAGGGACTGTCAGTGGAACATTACTGGGAGAGTATCTGTGATAGTGCAGGGACTGTCAGCGGAACATTGCTGGGACTGTATCTGTGACAGTGCAGGGACTGTCAGTGGAACATGAATGGGAGTCAATCTGTGAAAGTGCAGGGACAGTCAGTGGAAAATTTCTGGGAGTGGATCTGTGACAGTGCAGGGACTGTCAGTGGAAAATTTCTGGGACTGTATCTGTGATAGTGCAGGGACTGTCAGTGGAACATTGCTGGGAGTGTATCTGTGATAGTGCAGAGACTGTCAGTGGAACGTTACTGGGACTGTATCTGTGACAGTGCAGGGACTGTCAGTGGAACATTACTGGGAGAGTATCTGTGACAGTGCAGGGTCTGTCAGTGGAACATTACTGGGCGTGTATCTGTGGTGGTGCAGGGACTGTCAGTGGAACATTACTTGGACTGTATCTGTGACAGTGCAGGGACTGTCAGTGGAAAATTGCTGGGAATGTGTCTGTGACAGTGCAGCGACAGTCAGTGGTACATTACTGG
>NW_025970321.1:2342-3065 GCF_021869965.1 Rhincodon typus | reverse complement strand
AGTGCAGGGACTGTCAGTGGAACATTACTGGGAGAGTATCTGTGACAGTGCAGGGACTGTCAGTGGAACATTACTGGGACTGTATCTGTGACAGTGCAGGGACAGTCAGTGGAACATTGCTGGGAATGTATCTGTGACAGTGCAGGGACAGTCAGTGGAACGTTACTGGGACTTTATCTGTGACAGTGTAGGGACTGTCAGTGGAACATTACTGGGAGAGTATCTGTGATAGTGCAGAGACTGTCAGTGGAACATTACTGGGAGAGTATCTGTGATAGCGCAGGGACTGTCAGGGGAATATTACTGGGAGAGTATCTGTGACAGTGCAGGGACTGTCAGTGGAACATTGCCTGGAGTGTATCTGTGACAGTGCAGGGACTGTCAGGGGAATATTACTGGGAGAGTTTCTGTGACAGTGCAGGGACTGTCAGTGGAACATTTCTGGGAGTGTATCTGTGACAGTGCAGGGACTGTCAGCGGAACATTACTGGGAGTGTATCTGTGACAGTGCAGGGTCTGTCAGTGGAAGATTACTGGGACAGTATCTGTTACAGTGCAGGGACTGTCAATGGAAGGTTGTTGGGACTGTATCTGTGATAGCACAGGGACTGTCAGTGGAACATTACTGGGACTGTATCTGTGACAGTGCAGGGACTGTCAGTGGAACATTACTGCGACTGTATCTGTGACAGTGCAGGGACAGTCAGTGGAACATTGCTGGGA
>NW_025970321.1:0-1842 GCF_021869965.1 Rhincodon typus | reverse complement strand
AGTCCCAGCAATGTTCCCCTGACAGTCCCTGCACTATCACAGATACACTCCAGCAATGTTCCAGTGACAGTCCCTGCACTATCACAGACACTATCCCAGTACTATTCCACTGACAGTCCCTGCACTCTCACTGATACAGTCCAGGCAATGTTCCACTGACAGACCCTGCACTGTCACAGATACTCTCCCAGTAATATTCCCCTGACAGTCCCTGCACTGTCACAGATACAGTCCCAGCAATGTTCCACTGACAGTCCCTGCACTGTCACAGATACTCACCCAGTAATATTCCCCTGACAGTCGTTGCACTATCACAGATACTCTCCCAGTAATGTTCCACTGACAGTCCCTGCACTTTCACAGCAACATTCCCAGCAATTTTCCACTGACAGTCCCTGCACTGTCACAGATACTCTCCCAGCAATGTTCCACCGAAAATCCCTGCACTGTCACAGATACAGTCCCAGTAGTATTCCACTGACAGTCCCTGCGCTATCACAGATACAGTCCCAGTAATATTCCACTGACAGTCCCTGAGCTGTCACAGATACAGTCCCATTAACGTTCCCCTGACAGTCCCTGCACTGTCACAGATTGACTCCCAGTAATATTCCACTGACAGTCCCTGCACTGTCACAGATACAGTCCCAGTAATATTCCACTGACAGTCCCTGCACTGTCACAGATACAGTCCCAGTAATGTTCCACTGACTTTCCCTGCACTGTCACAGATACACTCCCAGCAATTTACCCCTGACAGTCCCTGCACTATCACAGATACTCTCCCAGTAATGTTCCACTGACAGTCCCTGCACTTTCACAGATACACTCCCAGCAATGTTCCACTGACAGTCCCTGCACTATCACTGATACTATCCCAGTACTATTCCACTGACATTCCCTGCACTGTCTCAGATACACTCCCAGCAATGTTCCAGTGACAGTCCCTGCACTATCACAGATACACTCCCAGTAATATTCCACTGACAGTCCTTGCACTGTCACAGATACAGTCCCAGAAATTTTCCACTGACAGTCCCTGCACTGTCACAGATCCACTCCCAGAAATTTTACACTGACTGTCCCTGCACTTTCACAGATACACTCCCAGTAATGTTCCACTGACAGTCCCTGTACTGTCACAGATACAGTCCCAGTAACGTTCCACTGACAGTCCCTGCACTGTCACAGATACTGTCCCAGTAATATTCCACTGACTGTCCCAGCACTGTCACAGATCCAGTCCCAGTAACGTTCCACTGACTGTCCCTGCACTATCACAGATACAGTCCCAGTAACGTTCCACTGACAGTCCCTGCACTGTCACAGATACACTCCCAGCAATGTTCCCCTGACAGTCCCTGCTCTATCACAGATACTCTCCCAGTAATGTTCCACTGACAGTCCCTGCACTGTCACAGATACACTCCCAGCAATGTTCCACTGACAGTCCCTGCACTATCACAGATACAGTACCAGTAGTGATCCCCTGACAGTCCCTGCACTATCACAGATACTCTCCCAACAATGTTCCACTGACAGTGCATGCACTGTCACAGATACAGTCCTAGTAATGTTCCACTGACAGTCCATCCACTGTCACAGATACACTCCCAGTAATGTTCCACTGACACTCCCTGAACTATCACAGATACACTCCCAGTACTATTCCACTGACAGTCCCTGCACTGTCACAGATACACTTCCAGTAATGTTCCACTGACAGTCCCTGTACTGTCACAGATACAGTGCCAGTAATATTCCACTGACAGTCCTTGCACTGTCACAGATACATTCCCAGCAACGTTCCACTGACAGTCCCTGCACTATCACAGATACACT
>NW_025970320.1:0-12445 GCF_021869965.1 Rhincodon typus | reverse complement strand
TGCTGCTTGGCCTGCTGTGTTCATCCAGCCCTGCACCTTGTTGTCTCTGAATGAGCAGTTTTTTTTTTAAATTTAGTAACTGCTTGGTTGGGAGCAGGAGCGGGAACAAACATTTTTGGAACAAATCAATTGGCCCGAGTTTGCTGGTCAGCTTCACAAATCTGACCTACCATTCAAGAAGATCATGGTTATTCCAACTGTGGCCAAAACGCCACAATTCTGCCTCCCGCTGATATCCATAACCTTATTCCCATCAAGGGAGTCAATCTATCCCTGGCTTAAAATTACTCACTGGCCCCACCTTCACTACTCTCTGGGGAAAGAGACGTCCAAAGACTCTCAGCCTTCCAAGGAGATAAAAAGTCTCCCCATTCCCGTTTTGGGATTCTTGGTACTGATCACATCCAGTGACCCCCTCATGGGAGGTTCGTGGATGCAAATTAGGTTAACAATGACTCAAGCTTTGTGGTGACGCCCAGTGAAGTTGAGCAGCTTCAACATTAGCCAACGGGACTCACTCACCAAGGCAGGCCCACTTGGAAGAGGTACTGCATGAAGGACTGTACAAGTTCAAATCCCCAAAGGCAGGTGGAGCACTGCACGTCATTGGATTGTTCACAGTTTTGCAAGTGTTAAATATTATGCATAAATTGCACTCCTAATTCCTATGCTCAAAATGATCTATTAAATTGATTTAATTTTCTAGCCACCCATACTATATGTGCTTAGAAAAAAATACACAAGTCTTGTGGTCTTTGCTTGAACAAATACAGATGACAGGCATTGTTTAAAGCTGCTGAGAGACTGAGCGAAAACCGCAAGTTTCCAAATCAAACAAGCAAAGCCTTTGTCCATGGAGAGTTAAAAATCGACAGGAGAGCAACTGTTATAAAGCAAGGTGCCTGTAGAAAATGAGTTGTAATTAAAATTGCCGCAGTGAAACAGGCAAATTTCATCATCAGTAACGAATCCTGAACATTTCACTGAGACACATTCCTCTGCTTAGAGACTTCTCAATAGGCCTGGACAGAGGTGGTGTTACGGCCCATTCAGTTTCACCGTTCCACAATACTAAAGACAATATTTTCCCATTGCAGCACCAATTTTAACAATAACACGTTCTGACATGGAAGTTTTTAAAAATAGACACAACATTCTGTCAGTTCCAGGAAGAGTAAAGTATCCAAGCATCTTGTTCATTAAGAAATATTATAAAGACATTCGGATTACGATGGATTTACAAAACCATGAGCTGTGAAACCAGATCATCACTGGCCTCTCCCTGCCATACCTGCTAAGTCAGCTTCCTGTCGTACTTTCCAGCGGTTGAAATAATTCAGGCCAGTCTACAATTTTGATCCAGAGTGAGCCATGGCAAACTGCAAAGTCCCTGTGCATCACCTTGTAGCAATGGCATCAGAAATCTGCAGCTAGGCTGTGGAGTGGGCTTTTATTTTCCTTGAAATACAGTATGTTCCTGTGTTCTATTTCATTTGCTTATTCTGAAGCACAGAACAGAGGGAGCGCCTCATTCACAAAGAAGGAAGCACACACCCATGTGGAAAAAAAAATAACATCTGATCATGCATGGGTAGCAATGGGGTTTCTTCATTTAAAGCCACAACATCCATTTTCTTTTTAAAGCAAAGCATCACTTTTATTTTTGCCGTCAGGTGTGTTTCCTGACGAGTTGGATTCCTGCTCAGTCACAGCTCCACAAAGAAAAAATGTTGGCAATTCTTCAGACCCTTTCCATGATCTCGACGTGTGCTGCAAGATACTGGCCACCTCGCAGGTGATGGCAGCAGGATGGGGAGGGGAGGAGATATTGGAGGAAAACTGAAGTCCACCCCTATTCTGTCATCATCTGCCACCCACGCACCCAGACATTCCGAGAAGATGCTGCCAAGTGCCATAAGCTGAAACTGTGGCTTATTTTTAAACTTTCACAAGCCTAGGCACAGAGGCCAGTTCTCAAGCACCAGGTGCAACCCTGGCTGAGAGCGACAAAGCTCAATACAGAATAGATTTCTCACCCTGTTGCGTTCAGTTCCATAGGAGCCTGTGTACAATCAGGTTATGGCTCTTTATAAAACACAGCATCTATAGACTGGTTGAAAAAAAAGACTAAGCAAACACAAGGCCAGTTGTGAATTATAAGGTGCCTTATTCTACAGTATAGTTGGCGATGGAAAAACTATGAAGAGATTCACTTAATCTGTTCGCCTTACCATCACATAATTACATAAAAAGCACTACACGCTAACTCATTTCAATAGATTATCCAGCTTTTCCAAAAAAGAAAACCATCCAGCTTCAACGGCACTCTCCAAACCAATGAATTCTCCCATCTAGAAGGGCAAGGGTGGCAAATACATGGGAACACCACTGCCTTCAAATTCCACTCCAAGCCACTCACCATCCTGATTTGGAAATATAATCACTGTTCGTTCAGCATTGCTTGCTTAAAAGTGTGGCATTCCTTCCCTCTTACTGAGGTATACCGGCCCAAAAAGGTGGTGGAAGCAGATTCAGTCCTAGCTTCCAATGGGAAAAACCACTTTAACAGGGATATTTGCGGGATGAAAGGGGGAGAAAGAAAAGGTGCCCCTAACCCACACGGACTGTCGTGATTCAAGACAATAGCTCTCCATCACCTCAAGGGTCATTGGGAATAGGCAACAAGTGCTGACCTGGCCAGAGACTCATTCCCACAAAATGTGCTTTAAAACCCCTCCTCCTAAAGCCTGTTTAACTCTCTCTGCCTGTCTCCTTGTCTCTCCACTCACAGTTGAAGGATTTTGCAGAAGGGTGAGTGGAGGATGATTGCAATTACTCAGACAAGCTAACTAAATACTTCTTGTTTCACTTGTAAGGCAAACAGCTCATATTTGGAACACTGACTAAATTTTATCCAAAACCTGGGAGAATGCAAATTGTTATTTCAAATTAAAATCTTCCTCAAGATTATTTTCTATGATGAACAAAATTTCCAAAACAGGATCAGTCCATTTCAACGAAGGATGACGGACTTGAAATCAACAAAAGCGGGTGCTTTGTACAGGACTTAGCCAAAAGTCAACTGAAACTTTCCAAGAATATTTCTCAATCTCACCACCTCTTCTGTCACATCCTCCCATGCAGGAACCAATTCCTCATTGAAACATGGCACCCAGACAGCAACGTAACCCAAATGGATTTTTACTTTGATACATGTACTCATGGGGTGGGGGCCTTGCTGGCTTGGCCAGCATTTATTGCCCATTCCAACTCAAGGCGGCTGGGGGGGGGGGGGGGGGGGGTGAGCTGCCTTTTTTAACTGCTGTAGTCCACGTGCTGTAGGTAGACCCATAATGCAGTTAGAAAGAGCGTTCCACGATTTTGACCCAGCAACACTGAAGGAATGTGATGTATTTACAAGTCAGGATGTGGATTGTGTTGCAAATGGCAGTATCTACTACCTTTGTCCTTCTAGATGGTAGTGGTTGTGGGCTTGGAAGATGCTGCCTAAAGATCTTTGGTGAATTTCTGCCATGCATTTTGTAGATGGTACACACTGCTGCAACTGAGTGTCGATGGGGGAGGGCTGAGTGATCGTGGTACTAATCAGGTGGGTTGCTTTGTCCTGAATGGTGTCTGGAGTGGTTGTTGGAACTGCACTCATCCCGTAAATGGGAGATATTCCATCACGCTCCTTACTTGTAGATGGTGGACAAGCTTTGGGGAGTCAGAAGGGGAGTTACTCTCTGCAGTATTCCTAGCCTCTGACCTGCTCTTATAACCACTATTTATACGGATATCCTAGTTCAGTTTATGGTTAAACATAACCCCCAAGATATGGACAATGAGGAATTCAGTGATGGTGATACCAATGAAAGTCAAGGGGGAATGCTAGGACACGTCGCACAAAACATTCATGCCAGGCAACGACTTGTCAACCCAAGCCTGGATACTGTCCAGATCTTGTTGCATTTGAACACGGACTGCTCCAGTATCTGAGGAGTCACGAATGGTGCTAATATTGTGCAATCATCAGCAAACATCCCCACTTCTGCCCTTATGGCAGCGGAAAGATCATTGAAGAAGAGGCTGAAGACGGTTGGGTCAACGACACTAACCCGAGGAACTCCTGTAGAGATGTCCTGGAGCTGAGGAGACTGACCTCCAACAACCATGCTAATCTTACCATGTGCCAGGTATGGCTCCAACTGCGGAGAATCGGCCCCACACCCCACACTCCCAATACCCAACGACTCCATGTTTTTCAGGGCTCCTTGATGCCACACTCAGTTGAATGTAGCCTTGATGTCCACGGCTGTCACTCTCACCTCACCTCTGCTATTCAACTCTCTTGCTCCTGTTTGAAACAAGGCTGTAAAGAGGTCAGGAGCTGAGGGGCCCAAACTGGGTGCCACTGAGCAGGTTAGTGCCAAGCAGGGGCTGCTGATAGCAAGCCTGACATGGCATTCAACTCTGTTCACATCGAACATTCACTGTGAAAGCTGGAGTAAAATGGACAGTAATTGGGATCATCTATTTCACCCACCATCAGGCTCTTCAATTTGGCAGTGCTGCAACCAATTGCTGTACTCTTCATTCATTCACATTCATTTAGATTCATTCACAAGAGTGAACTCTAATGTCTAACATTTGTATTTGCTATTACTTGTGTTCCATCAGCATCAAACGGAAATCACTCCCATTGTAAAGCAGCTACCACTCCAGATCTTGTACTTCTGAGCGCTTTCAGACACTGGAGTTTAATCCTGTGACTTAGGACAACATAGAGCTTCAAAATTAAACTAAGTGCTGGGAAAAGACAACAGGTTAACAGAAGTCCCCAGCTCATTTAGGCCAGTGGAGATGAAGTGATTGCTGGTAAATTGCTCAAACGTCTTTATAAGGGTTTGTTATAGTTTTCTGCAACTGCTTTCTCGGTTTGTGGTATAATCTGGCAAATATTATTGTTGAGGTATTTTGTAAGTATTGGAACTCATGGAGATTTCCAAAACTTACAAAATACCTCAACCATAATATTTGCCAAATTATACCACAAACTGAGAAAGCAGTTGCAGAAAACTATAACAAACCCTTATAAATGCATTTCCTCCAAAAATAATTACTTTTCCCCTTCTCTCCCACACTCACTTCCTCATACTAAAATGACCGAAGACATGCCCCAAGTCCTTGCCCAATGTCCCTTCTGTGCATTACCAAATTTGCAAGCATTCTGCAGGACAACTGTGAATACAGATGACGACAAAATGGCTTTATATTGTTGCTAGACTTGCCTTTAAGGAAGACATCCAGATGATGCTTGACAGTGAAGATCAAATAGCTTTCCTACCATATCTGAAATTCTGTCTCCAACATTGAGGCAACAGGGAAGCAGCTAGTTCACTTTCCCTCTGAAATCTTTTTACCTGTGGGCTGCATTTTCTGTTTCCAGACTGAAATCAGCCTAGGCATCAAAAGGACAACATGGATCTTATGCTTTTTCATCCAATACGGTAAGGTACTATGATGACAGAGTTCTTTAAGACAACCGCTTTGTACAAAATAGTTTCATTTTAAAGAGATGCGTGAGAGAAGGCTCCCACACCCAAGGTCATATTAGATTTGACAACGCTAGGAAGAAAAGTGAAGCATTCGCTTTTGTTGCAGCTCCTGTTATTTCACCGAGTGTGTGCGCAGGTATGTCAGAGAAGGGAAGAAAGGGCCAGGATGTGTGAAGATGGCTAAAGAAAGAAGGCAGTGTTCTAATAAAGCAGGACCGAAGTGCTGAAATACAGAAAGGAAGGCCAAGTGGAAGTAAACCTGACCTATGGCGTGAAAAAAAATTAGAGCTGTAGAAGAAAATTATTTCAGAATGGTCTTAAACTTGCCATCAAAATTGAGTCAGTTGTCAGAATAAATGCTCGGAAAAGACTGTTACTAATGAAGCTCAAGACAAATGATACATTGGTTACAGCGACGGAAAACAAGTCAACAAACTTCAGGGCTCTTGTGGTGTAGTGGTAGCATCCCTACCTCTGAGCAAGGAGACCCAGGTCCAAGTCTCACCTGCTCCAGAAGTGTGTCATAACAACTCTGAACAGGTGGACTGGGGAAAAACACTCAGCCAGTTCATAAGGATACCCAAAGTGTCCCACCTTAATCTGTTTACAAAGGTCAGAGAAGCTAAACAAGTGCTATTGTTTCATCGATTTGGATGTAGCTCATGGTAGCAATAGGGCTGAGTGAGGCAAACAGAATTATCTGCAGCCCCTGGTGGATTTCTCGCCATAATATTGATCCCAGCCTTCTTAAAGTTAAAAAACAAAATCACAAATACATTTATCAATCAAGTGACATGAAGCACAGTGCTTTGTTTTTAAATTTGTCATTACTTCAAACTAAGGCAGCCAAATAATAATATCATCAAGAAGATATGATCCATCTAAGTGGATCCAATAAGGAAACATAGGAAGCAATTAAAAAATAATTGATTGGGTTGGACAGTTCAGAAATAGGAGGACAAAACAGATCGAGAATGAAGAGGTTTGATTTGTCTTAAGTGAAGAAACTAAAATACTGTTACATTTCACTGAAGTTGATCGGTTATGAAGGTTAATCAAATACTGGGATGTATCCTGAAAGCCAAGTAAATTTAACCTTCAACATGTCGATGACAAGCCCATGTTTGCAATATAGAATGTGCACAATTAAAAGGCAATTTGATCAGAGCTTTAAAAAGCGGAGATGTTTGCAACAAATACAAATACTTGTTGTGGACAGTTCACAAGGAAGGGCAGGTAAGACAATATTAAGCTCAAAGACTTGAGATCAGAAGGGCTTTGAAGAACAGGCTTGATAAGCTGAATGTCCTTTTCACATTCCGTGACTTCTATGCATGCTCTCCTCTTAAAACATTAAATGAAATTTCTACTTACACTGCAGAAAACTTGCTGTCATCACCTCGTGACTGCATGTCAGCATATTTTCAAACAGTTAATTATGCTGTCATTCAGAAGTAAGAGATATTAGGTATCAGCCTTGCATTTTTTAAATCTTTGTTTGTTATTCTAGTAGAAACTGAGAGATGTCAAAGACAACAATGCAAAGTTAATATATTGAGTGCAGAATGCCTACTTTAAAATAAAACGTATTTTTGCAAAAATATTTTGATTCTGAGGAGAACACATGAAGCTGCACTGTGTGGAGCATAAAGCTGGGGTTAGTGTGCAGAGTTAAAAGCGAACGCCCCACCATGCATCCAAGATCAGCAGCTTCAGGCTCAGAAGTTCCTCGAAAGTGTGGTAGGAGAGAAGCCGGGAAGGTGGAGGATCTGGACTACTATCTGTCCCTGAGGAGTGGCCCTGGCTAAAACCTGAGATTAGGAGACCTGTCAATAGCTTAGCTCCAGGATATTGTTGGATAAGCTAATAGTTCTGATAGGGTTAATGCTCATGTTATATTGGCTACATCCATTGGCTCAGTTTGGAGATGGAAACGATAGCTTTCAGAGGCAGCAGATGCATTTGTATCAGCTCCCTAAGATCCAAGTAATTAAGCCTGGCCAAAATGTTTTGTACTTAATGCTGTCATGCGATAAATCTTCTTGTTAGCAGAGAACAATGACTCTTTTTTTGATACCCAACAGTGGGTGTGTCCTCTACCACTAATCATTACATAAGCCCAACTAAAGACACAGAGTCATACAGTTATACAGCATGGAAACAGACCTTTCAGTCCAACTCGTCCATGCTGAACAGATACGCTAAATTAATCTAGACACGTGCCAGCATTTTGCCCATGTCCCTCTAAACCCTTTCTGTTGAGATACCCATCCAGATGCCCTTTGAATGTTGTAATTGTACCAGCCTCCACCACTTCCTCTGGCAGCTCATTCCATACACGCACCACCCTCTGCATGAAAAAGTTGTCTCCTGGATTTCTTTTATATTGTTGCCCTCTCACCTTAAACCTAGGCCCTCTAGTTTTGGCCTCCCCCCATGCCAGGGAAAAGACCTTGTCTATTTACCCTATCCATGACCCTCATGATTTTATCAACTTCTATAAGGTCACCCCTCAGCATCCAACGTTCCAGGGAAAATAGCCCCAGCCTATTCAGCCTCACCTTATAGCTCAAACCCTCCAACCCTGGCAGCATCCTTGTAAATCTCTTCTGAACTCTTTCAAGTTTCACAACATTCTTCCTATAGCAGGAGACCAGAAGTGAATGCAATATCCCATAAGTGGCCTAACTAATGTCCTGTACAGCTGCAACATGACCTCCCAACTCCTATACTCAATGCCTGACCAATAAAGGCAAACATACCAAACGCTTTCTTCACTATCCTATCTATCTGCGAATCCACTTTCAAGGGGCAATGGACTGGCACTCCAAAGATGTCTTTGTTCAGCAACACTCCCCAGGACCTTACCATTAAGTGTATAAGTCCTGCCCTGTTTTGCCTTTCCAAAATGCAGTACCTCACATTCATCCGATTTCATCTGGACAACTGTTACTGAAATGACAGAGCACTTTTAAACCACCAGTTTAGTCCAGTCCACGTATCAACAGTATATCAGAGTTTTACAGCACAGCAAGAGGACCTTTGCCCCACTGATGACCAGCTTGGACTCCATCACCCGTCTTAATCGAATCCCATTCACTTGGCCCATAGCCATGTCTCATAGAATCCCTACAGTGTGGAAACAGGCCCTTCGACCCAACAAGTCCACACCGACCCTCGGAGCATCCCACCCAGACCCATCCCCTATAACCCACCTAAGCTATAGACCCCTGAACACAAGGCAATTTAGCCAATCCATCTAACCTGCACATCTTTGGACTGTGGGAGGAAACCGAAGCACCCGGAGGAAACCCACGCAGACACTGGGAGAATGTGCAAACTCCACACAGACGGTCACCTGAGGGTGGAATCGAACCCAGGTCCCTGGCGCTGTGAGGCAGCAGTGCTAACCATTGAGCCACCGTGCTGCCTGTGTCTAGTGTGACATTTCAAAAGTTCATTGTAACACTACTAAAATATTTTGATGGCTCCCGCCTCCACAAAAGTTTCAGGCTGAGAGTCCCAGATAACATTACCCACTGGGTGAAAAAACATCTTCCTTAAATCTCCAGTAAACCACCTACTCCTTACCCTATAGCTATTCCCTCCCAACAAGCGAGGCCTCCATGAAGAGGAATAGTTTATCCCAACTGACCCTACCTGTGCACCTTAATTTTGCAGACCTCAAATCGAGTTCTCCTCTCAGTCTTCTCTGCTCCAAGGAAAACAACTCTAGCCAATCTGGTGTCTCTTCATAACTGAAATGTAGCTTGGTAGATACATTTCTCAGGCAGCAGCACTGAGCTCTTGAGGCCAGGTAGCTCAGGGCGATCGCTCCCACTGTGGAAGGCACAAAAAGCTTCTGTTAACAACGCTACTAACTGAGCCAGCAGGACGGTCTAACACAATGGTGTGAACAGAAGCAAAATATGCCTGGTGACTTGACAAAGATGGACAAACAAAATTTTGCACCCTCTCCAGTGCAACCAGATCCTTTCTCAAGTGTGTGCGCGCCTGTGTTCTTTTTGTAATTTATAAGCAAGGTAGAGATGAGTCTACAACATTGATATCATCAAAATAAGGCGATAACATGGTAAGCATTATTCTGATCGAACATAGATACAGGTAATCTACGTAGTTTAAAAAGTACAGATAGGTGACAGACGCAGACTTCAACTACGGATAAAATGCCTAAAATGTTATAACTGCCCGCAATTTGACCTCCCAGCAAAAAGTCACAGAACTCTTTTTCTATAATAAGAGCCAGAAGAACTGCGAATGCTTTAAATCAGACAAAAACAGAAATTTCTGGAAAAGCTCAACAGGTCTGGCAGCATCTGTGGAGAGAAATCAGAGTTAACGTTTTCACTGGACCCAAAACGTTAACTGTTTTCTCGACACGGATGCTGCCAAACCTGCTGAGCTTTTCTGGCAATTTCTACTTTTGACTCCTTTTTCCTCCCCTGGGCTTGGTTATCTGTAATAATGACAAACTATTCCACTATTAGGTAATTAGCTGAACAAACTTCACAGCCCTCAAGGCTATATCCATCTTCTGTTCGCATACTCATTGACACTGCTAAGCTAAATCTCCGCACAGGTCTTATTGAGGTAATTCCTTGGAGGATTTCAACATCACTTGCAGCAATTTTAAACTGGTCAACTTGGAGCAGCTTGAAAAGTGCCAGTACTCTGCTAAGCACTCCACGTCAGAGTTTAAAAACACACTACAACTGCAGTCTGATCTGTTTCCTATGTGCCACATCAGCGTTCTGCCTATCTGGCCCATTCACCCGAGATTAGCAACGGTTTCTCTTGTAGTGACCCTAACGTATTCACTGCAAGAAAATTGTTCTAGCTAACCTTCATTCTTAGACACACGGGCAAGATGCAGTGCGACCATGTTTGGCACTTTCGATATACGCTCAGCCTTGCATGAAATAATTCTGAAAGTGAATTATGCATCAACATTTAATATAGACATCACAGAGACAGAAAACACTTCCATTTTAGTTGTCTTGACTGTCGATTATATAATTAATAAGGTAGGATCTCAGACTCAGGTCAAAAGACACGGATACGCACAATGGGCTAGTGTGCAAGAATCTAGTAGAAGTGGATATTAACCATGTATGAACTGTCCCCTTTCTGTGCACTTTAGGAGTATGATCTTTTAAGAGAGGTCACTAGAGAAGGCAAAGTAGAATGACGAACAATGTAGTTTAGAAATGGATTCCTGGCACATAACTCAAGATGAGTTCCTAATCTCCCATACTAGTCCGAGCTGAATGATGGCCGAATAAAGCTGGTGAGGACATTGAATATCTAAACACTTGAAGACTGTGGATTCCTTCAGGAGACGAACTATAAGCCAAACACAAGGCAGGCTAACACAAGGCAGGCTAACACAAGCAGGTGCTGCATGAATCATGAACCCCAAAGCAAATTGGTTACTGGAGGTAACTGACCCAAATGCCCTCAAGTTATTGCCAGCACTCAGTAAGGAGCATGACAAAGGATTACTGAAGCACTCAATGCAATCGAACCAAATCCTTCTGAAACCTACTTTCTGATGCAATACCACGTCCTACACATTACCACATCCTCAGTATTCCCCGACCTAATTTTTAGGAACGCTTTAAAACCCACCATGACAGCTTTGAGGCCGCAGCGTACTGTTAACAATTAACCTCCTTCAAGACCTGGTTACTGGCCTGGAGAATCAAAGGCAGATTAAACAGCACATCATTTAAAACACGTGGACACTGCATGACAGGTTTCAAGATTTTTTATTTCCCCAGCAACGAGTCATTTGCAAATGGTTATAAATCTCAAGACAGTGAGGAGCCTAACAGCTGCAATGAAACGTAGCCAATGTGACAATGAGAATTTAACAAATAATGTGGTGATGAATGTGGTTAGAAGTTCAATAGTCCTGCTCAGACATCTTAGCACACAGCAGTGGAAAGAATCCTTTTGTGTGGAAATAAGATTGCTTACAGTAATCCAACATCCTTAATTTATATTTGCCAAAACCTTGAGTAAGGAATGTTCAAGTGCAGTTGATGCACTCTGCTAACTACTACTGTGTCTATCAGCATGCAGACTTGTTAAGAAAGGAGCTCAATGGAATTGTTATCATTGGAGGCTCAATTAAGTGCTACAGTTAATCCCCTGAACCAGAACAAACTGAGACTAGGTATGAGCAAACTACATCAACATGTGGCCTGCATTTATACCACTTCTGAAAATTAACTGGCAGGATTGGTCCACCTTGGTGCAGTTTATTGCGTGTCATCACACAGTTTGTTTCATTCCAATGCAGCCTGAATGCATAATATTCTCTTCACAGTCTATTCGATCATTAACCTCCCTCAGCTCTCCAAGTGTCCGAGAACCCTCTTCCTCTATTTCTGGTGTCTACTGTGTTCCCTGATTTCCTTCCCCTTAGCTGCCTGGGAACTCTGGAATGCCCCTGCCAAGCTTAGTCACCTGCCCTCATATCCCCTGTTGTGACTCGGTGTTAAACTTGGTTCAGTCATGTTCCTGCGAAGGTTCCGGGATGGTTTGCCAATGGTAAGGGCAACATGTAAATTAAAAGTGGGTGACATCCCTATCCAGTATTTTTAAAGCTATTTTGCTAATGCTCGTGCTCAACCAACACTTGACCAGAAACTGTCCAGTTCTCAGGAACTGTTGCACTCCAGCAGCATGGAATACTGCCGTTTGTTGGATATGAAATTACATGCAGTAGGATAGCTCAGAAAATGGAAGAAAAATAAATAAACCACCCGTGCTTCTGTGCATACAAACCCTGTCAACATACTGTGTCCTTAACACAGCACTGCAATAGCTATTTAATGCCTAATAAAAACCAAAAGAACTGC
>NW_025970319.1:0-12445 GCF_021869965.1 Rhincodon typus | reverse complement strand
TGCTGCTTGGCCTGCTGTGTTCATCCAGCCTTGCACCTTGTTGTCTCGGATTCTCCAGCATCTGCAGTTCCTACTATCTTTGAGTGGAGGTGAGGTCAGTTTCACATATTTTGTTGCCATTTAAGAAGATGAGAAAATAATTGAGAGTATAAAGATAATAGCAGCTGTGAATGAACAAACATGAAGAGTTGAGGAAAAATATTTTTCAAAGAGTGTCGGTGTATGGAACACACTTTCTAAAAGGGACGGTGGAGGCAGAAACCCTCTTTGCACTTAAAAAAAGACTTGGATACATAAGTGCTATAGTCTGAGTGGGGAGTCAGATTGAGCTGTATTGCCGTTTCGGCTGGCAGAGACATGATAGGCTGCATTATCCTCTTCTATGTGAATTTCTGTGATTTTGAAATGCTTTCTGACAAATGTTTGAAGAATTGCATTTGTATATTGTACACTGGCTGGCTTGCCGCAGGCATGTGACATTTACATCTATTGCAGGAGGTTTCCTGTTCATTTGAGAGAGCCATTGAACACGTTCCTTGGAACATGACGTCAGATGTGTCTCGCTGAAATTGTGTGGATTTCCAGAGCAGTGGAAGGGTCAAATACTGTAAGACTGAAGAGAAGAATTAAAACCACAACCTGCAACTTTGAATTAGTGAGTCAGAATGCCTGTGAATTTTAAACTCTCACTTACTGTGGAAGTGAAAGGTGATGTGCAACAGAATTGGATTTTCTTCCATTTTCAATGAAAGCTATGAAGTGACTACAAATTTAAATAAGAAGCTTAAGTAATTAAAAGTAGCTACCAGTACTGGGAAAAGACAACTGCAGAAATTTTGCCTAAATCTTACTGGGGAGCAGACGAGTTAAACTGTTGAAATTTTTAAGGCTTTAAAGCTATACTTTGAACGACGTAGTAATGTTCCTAATGGATGGTGTGTGTTCGAAATCAAAGTTCAGGTGGAGAGGGAGAGTATTGATCAATATGTGATGGCACTGATACATCTACACCACTGAAAGATGTTCTCAACAGAGTTAGGATTGTCATGGCTGCAAGAGATCCTGCCGTAAAAGCATACCCGCTCAGAGTAGTTTACTATCCAGAAAGCTACTGATAGATGCAAAAGGTTGCCAATCATCAGCTAGGACATATTAATGGAGATCAGATGAGGCACATTCTAGGCTAAATGATAACATTTTGGTAAAAACAGGAAGAAACGCTTGCAGAAAAGCAGAGAGTAGGAGGTAAATATTATGGAGGACATCACACAGTAGAAACACATCCAGTATGAGGAAAGCAGTGCTCTAACTAGAAGGAGCTGAATCAATCTACACATAAATATGTTGTGAGAGAGAAATAAAACAAACCTATAAAGATGGGAAGATGCCAGCTGATGATTCTAACAAATCACTCTACACTATCTCTGCAAGTTGGTAGCATCAGGAACAAGAAAAACCGAGACAAACTGGTAGTGGTTGTAACAAGATCAGTCACGTGGATCTCATAGAATATAAGTTCCCTGATTGGGGCTGTTAACCTGGTCCAATCAGGGAGACCTGGCTGACAGATAAGAACAGGAGTGTCAGACATCCTGTTCACTCTGAGAGCTGGTTCTGATGGAGCTGGATCATTGTCAAGGACTGCCCACGTGTAAATAAAGAGTGACTTGGTGATGGGATGCCAGCCTTTGTGGAGTTATTTCAAGCTGACAAGGGATTGCAAATATGCTATTAAAATACAGGAACATTTTAGAGATAGCGGATGAAATGCATGTGCAGAAACTAAGTAGGACAGGCAAGAATGACCATAATTTTGTCCATGCATGATAATTTGCCTTTGTTGATCATGCATATTGGGTAACTTGTATCTGTAGATGACAGTGCATGCAATTTGTTTCTGTTTTATATGGAACAGGAACGGGAATGTCTGCAGGAATGCATTTGTACATAATTTACTGGCTGAATTGCTGTATTCATGTGAGAGCTACTTGTGCTTTCAGAGATTTCACTTTAGTTTGTGACAGCCATTAAACACATTATTCTAAACAAAGCTGCAACCCATGAGAGATAGGATGCAGCTGATGCAGATCAATATTCTAGCTACAAAAGATCCAGATGGAAACAAAGTCTTCTCTTTTTAAAGGTTCCTGCAGTGAATTTTAAACAAATAATAATTCAAAATACTGATGATAATATTGAACAGGGTGGCTTGAATTCAGAGCTGCCAATTAATGAATGTTGAGATGGCTAAATTAAGGAGAAGAGTGAGATGGGGTGAAGTTGGGCAGAATATTCCTAACTCTTAGTCTAACCAGAGATACCGTTGACTCTGAATACATCAGCAGCCCTAGGCCATGCCCAGTGACCAGTAACCTGTAAACAGGGTACTGATTACCTGGTTTGCCCCCGTTGTTAATTCACTCATTCCTACCTATGGCTTCACACCTATCCTTTAAAATGTGAAGAGGTGCGAAAAGGGAATGGGATTTGGGGTTCTTGTTGCCAAATTCTGATATTTTAACCCTTCCAACTGTCTCTTGTCTCTCAGTAGCAATGGGATTAAAGGCCTTAATGCAGCGGTGGGACATGTTCCATCATTGCATTTTCCAACCACAAATTACAGGCTCAGCAAGTCAAATGACCCATTGTGTGCTCTCATAATTCCATGATTCTATAATCTCTCACCTCAATGGACAGGAATAGGAAGTGATCAGAAATGTATATTAAAACAATGCTCTATTTCAGGTCTAACACATACAGAAGAAAAACTGACCAGACACTCCAATTCCAGTAATTGGCAAATAACTTTCATTTCTCCTTAAATCACATCACCCAGGAAATGAATTGATGTCTCTACAGATACTGAATAGGATTTAAGTTGTGCATCACTGATTTCATGACAACCAGGTAGAACTTTCCACAATCCTGCCTGTGGTTTTTTGTGCTGACGAATACATGATTATTATCTTCTAGTATGGATTTCAAGATGTGGAGGTGCTGGTGTTGGAATGGGGTGGACAAGGTCAGAAATCACACAACACCAGCTTATAGTCCAACAGGTTTATTTGAAAACACAAGCTCTCATAGCCTCGCTCCTAACACCTGAAGAAGGAGCAAAGTATCCATACATGATACCACTAGCTGGTGGTCCTTCCTAGGTGCTTGTGGTAGATTACTGAAGTCTATAGTTGAGTTTTTAGTCACTGGTGGTAGAAATGCAACCTCATGTTCCTTAGAAGATGTATGTTTAGTTTGGGCTTCTTTTGAAAACAGTGAGGTAATTAGCATGTGCTGCATAACCCTCTGGAATTGTTTCACTGTTTACCAACATTTCAGTTTTCAGCAAAAGCAATCTCTTCACCATTCCAAAGGCACATTATCTGGATTTTCAGATTTCATTATTGATAATTTATTAATAATTAAGAATTATAATAAATGATATTAATAAATATTTGACTACAGGAGTTGAGACATTGTGTTACAGCTGTACAAGAGGTTGGTAAGGCCACATTTGGAGTACTGCATACAATTCTGGTCACCCCACTATAGGAAAGATGTTATTTAACTGGAAAAGATGCAAGAAATATTTACAAGGATGTTACCGAGTCTGGAGGATTTGTGTTATAAGGATAAGTTGGATAGCCTGGGATGTTTTTTTCCCAAGATCATAAGAAGCTGAGAGGTGACTTTATAGAGGTTTATAAAATCGTGAGAGGCACAGATAAGATGAATAGCCAAGGTTTCTTTCCCCCCAGGATAGGTGAGTCCAAAACTGGAGAGCATAGGTTTAAAATGAGAGAGGAATGATTTAAAAGGGATCTGAAGGGCAATCTTTTCACACAGATGGTGGTGCATATATAGATCGAGCTGCCAGAGGAAGTGCTAAACATTTAAAAGACATTTGGACTGGTGCATGGATAGGAAAGGTTTAAAGGGATATGGGCCAAATGCAGGCAAATGGGACTAGCTCAATTTAGGAAATCTGGTCAGCATGAATGTGCTGGGCCGTAGGGTCTGCTTCTGTGCTGTCTGACTCTATGACTCTAATATCCAAAAGCTGTAAGTTTCAGTTTTTAAACCCTGATCACTGCAGGGAATCTTGAAACATGGTCAACATTCGAATCTATTTTGAATAAGATGCTTTTAGTTAGTGAGAAAAAAAATTGTCTGTTGTTCATTTTTAGATGCTTGGTGATGATGTTAACTTTGAAACAGTCCTGCACTTTGCATATGTCCTTCCATTTTCCAACCATTGGTGCATGACTTTAAGTTTTAAGGTAACTGACCGGAATTTTCAGACGTCACTCCTCCTCTAAGTGAAGTATTTCCCTGACACTGTATTCAACTCATTGCTCTTAGTAGCTCACTTGTTCCGCTGATGTCTTTTCACTTTCTGGAGGCTTTGAGCTTTATTCATCCCCTAGCGTTGGTGATATTCTTTTCTAGGGAATAGTTTTTTTTTATTAAAACCTCTGTGACTATATAAGGGGGCTCTTTACTTAAAATAAACTTTGGCAATGCTACTAGATGGAAAAGTTGATCAAAGTTCAGTTCTGTTTCCGTGGTAGGTACTTTTCATGCGTGAGAAAGTCTAGAGCAGAGTTACGCTTGACAGGAGGTCAGATAGATAATATGCTGCAAGTGCACACTGGTCCAATTTGGGGGTCATTCAATTTTCAATTAGTTTAATTAATAGATTTGTAAATTAGTTGCTGGAAACACAGATGTCTTGTAATTTCATGAATAGTTCACTTTAATAGCTTAGCGTTGTCCTTACTACCATGCGGCCCTCAGTGCAATGAACAGTGTCAAAGCTCTTAGTTAAAATCTGATAGCACGCAGTACATTAACAAGTTAATTATGGTGAAGCAGCATATTTAGCGATATCAAAGATAAGTCCTGGAGTCCTTTTCGTTCATTATGATTTTCAACATTGTTTGAAAAAAATAGCCAGACAAGGTGCCATTGTTTTACTTATTTACAAAGTATTTACAATACAGAAACAAGCCTTTTGGTTGAACAGTTCCATGCTAGGGTTTCTGATTCTCAAAAACCTCTTCTACTCTATCTGACCCTATTCCTCAACTCCTTCCTCCCTTCCATACTTAATTTGTTTCCCCTTGAACATATCTAGTTATTTGGCTCAAATACTCCGTGTTGCAGCAATTTTTAAACTTATATTTATTCTTTTGTGGGATACAGATATCACTAGCTGGGCCAACATTTATTGCCTATCCCTAATGCCCTTGAGAAGGTGGCGGTGAGCTTCCTTCTTGAACTGCTACAATCCATTCTAAGTACACCCACAATGCTGTTGGGGAAGGAGTTCCAGACCATTGACCCAGTGACACTGAAGGTATAATGATATATTTCCAAGGTGAGTGGCTTGGAGAGGAACTTGCAGGTGGTGGTGTTCCAAATATCCAATGCCCTTGTCCTTCCAGATGATGGTGGTCATGGGTTTGGAAAGTGCTATCTAATGATCTTTTGTGAATTTCTGCAGTGCATCTAGTGTATGGCACCCCCTGCTGCAACTGAGCGTTGGTGATAGAGGGAATAACTGCTAATAGTTGTGAAACTGACCAAATGTGCTGCTTTCTCCTGAATGATGTGAAACTTCTTGAGTGTTGTTGGAGCTGTACTCATCCAGATCTAGTATACACCCCTGGCTTGTTCCTTGCAGATACTGGACAAGCTTTGGGGAGTCAGGAGCTGAGTTATTTGCTCAGGATTCCTAGCTTCTGACCTGTTCTGGTAGCCATAGTAATTATGTGGCCAGCCCAGTCCATTTTTTGGTCGTTGGTAAGGATTTTGATAGTATGGGATTAAACAATGTTGATTGAAGGGGTTAATACCATTGAATGTGAAGGGTTGATGGTTTCTTATTGGTGATGGTCCTTGCTGGCACTAATGTGGCACAAATGTTACTTGCAACTTGACAGCTCAAGTCTGGATTTTGTCCAGATCCTGCTGCACTTGAACATGGATTGCTTCAGTATGTGAGGACTCACAAACATTGAGCAATCGTCGATGAATATCTGTGCTCCTGATCTTATGATAAAGGAAAGGTAATTGATGAAGGAACTAAAGATTATTGGACCTAGGACACTAGCCTGAGGAAATCCTGCAGATTTGACATATTTCAACAACCACACATTTGCGCTAGGCATGACTCCAGTCAGTGAAGTTCTACCCCTGATTCCTATTGAGCCCAATTTTTCTAGAGCTCCTGGATGCCACAGTCAGTCAAATGCTGCCTTGATATCAGGGGCAGTCACTCTCACCCCATCTCTGCAATTCAACTCTTTTGTCCATGTTTGAATCAAAGTTGCAATGTGATCAGGAGCTTTTTAGCCCTAATGGAATACAAATTGGGTGAGCATTAGCAAGTTATCGCTGAGTAAGTGATGCTTAATGGCACTGTTGATGACACCTACCATCACTTTACTGATGATCAAGAGAGTGGACTGATGGGCTGTTGATTGTTAGATTTTTTGCACATTTTGTGGACAGTGTGTACCTGGACAATTTTTCATATTTGTGAGTAGATGCCAGTGTTGTAGTTGTACGGAACAACTTGGCTTAAGCATAGAAGGAGGACAAGTCTTCAGTGCTATTGCTGGAACATTGTCAAGGTGCATAGCCTTTGCGGTATCCATTGCCTTCAGTCATTTATTGATATCATGTAGAGTAAGGATTGGCATCTGTGATGCTGGGGACCTCCAGAGGGGGCCATATTGGATCATCCACTTGGCATTTCTGGCTGAAGTTGTTGCAAATGCTTTAACGTTATCTTTTGCACTGACTATGCTGCCCTCCCCCACCATTGATGATAAGGTTACCTATGGATCCAGTGAGTTGTTTCATTATCCACCACCATTCCTGACTGGATGTGGCAGGACTTCAGAGCTTAGATCTGATCCAAGAGTTATGGGATCACATAGCCCTCTCTGTCATTTAATACTTGTACTATTTTGCATGCAGGTAGCTCTGTGATTGGCAGCTTCATCAGGGTGATGGTTTCTTTTTAGGTATGCCTACTGTATTAGTGTCTACCTTAAAATTTTGGATGCTGTGTTTTGGTATCATTACAGTTTTTGGTTATTAAATATCTAATAGTAATTTTACCATTGGACTATTAATTTTCATAGAATCCCTACAGTGTGGAAACAGGCCCCTTGGCCCAACAACCCTTAGAGCATCCCATCCAGACTCATCACCCACATAATCTATACATCCCTGAATACTATGGGCAATTTTGCATGGCCAATCCACCTAGCCTGCACATCTTTGGACTGTGAGAGGAAATGCACACAGACATGGGGAGAATGTGCAAACTCCACACAGGCAGTTGCCTGAGGGTGGAATTGAACCCGGGTCCCTGGTGCTATGAGGCAACAGTACTAACCACTGAGCCACCATGCCACCCCAACTTCCATCATCTTAAATTTAATAGCTGGTACATTTCCTCTGCTAAAATATGTTTTTGGAAAGGAAAACAAAAATCACTAAATTAAAATGGTCACAATCACCTGACCACAGATTAGGCCAGACCATTAAAGCACGAATAAACAAGACTGAGATCCAAACTAAAATTACTATCCCTTCAAAATGATTGACACTGGTTCCTCAAAACTATATTTCATGTATGATTTAAACTGTATTGCAAGTTTTACATTTGTGGACAATAAACTCACCCGCAGATTATTTGGCATGAAAAAAACTGATGAAACTAGATACGTGAATACAGAAATGAACTGTATTTCAGATAACAAATTTTGGGGCAGAGCAGAGAGAGGAGAGTGATGGCTGTGTAACAGTAGAACAGGAAGACTTGCTCTCTCTCCATCTGCTTTATCTCTCATCCTCCGAGAAGATAAAGCCTGGTGAAACTTAAATTAGATAAACATCCATTCACCATGAACTCAAAGATATTTACAAATTTTGATGCCGTGGAGGACACAAGTAATCAATTAAACAGCCATAGTGTCAGGTTAAATGTAAGGCCTCACAGACTCTAAGGACTTTTAAAATTGCTTATTGTTAATTTTTCTTACTGGACACTCTCCCCTTTTTGATCTTATGTTTTATTATTTTTCTCAGGATTCATAAGTAATGAGAATCCTCTTTCTTTCACTCAAGAAAACTTTGTAATTGGGTCCTTGATTTTGATTAGTGGGCCATTTTAACTGAAGTGTGACACAGCAGTGTGTGAAAAAGAATTAAGAATTTTTGGTGTGGCTGACTGAGGAGGTTAAAAAGACAAGAACTACTTCACCACTCCTCATCAACTCATAAACCATTCATCACCACAGACAGAAAAATGTGTTTTAACTGCTGTTCCAAATTACAATTCATTTGCAAACATAATGTTTCAATTCTTGCAGTTCAGCTTTAGAGGCACTGAATTGTTTCTTTGTTGTGCTGAATATGAGTGTGACAGTATCACTGGGTAATGACGAGCTCAGAGTAGCCATTAATGGCTTTCCATTCATGTCTATGTGGGTTGATCTTAACTCTGTTGCTAGAACCAAGCTCATTTCATGGAGGATGTAGAATAAAAATAATAGCTGGGAGATGATTTTTAACCGTGTGATAAAAATTACATCAATAAACTACTCCTCTGTAATACTCTTATAAGATCATCTGAAGAACATGATTAAATTAAAAGTCCATAACTCCTCACTTCCATAACTTTATGCATCAAAGTAATTCCTTGTTCCACATTTTTATGCAAAATGAATGAAAGTTTTGTATTTATTGAGGTCATTTTATGGCTTTGGAAAATCCCATGGAGTTTTAAAGCTAATAAATTATTTTTAAAGTTAATACAATTGCATCTTAAGAAATACAGCAGCCAATTTGCACATAGCAAATTCCCACAGAAAGTAATATTATCATGATTAGATCATCTGTTCTTAGCAATGGTGGTTGAGGAAGTTATATTGACATGTACAGAATTATCAAAATCATATTGAAGATCTTTCCAGGCAGGCATGGTCTTGGTTGAGTTTTGCACCCAAAAGACTGCACCTCTGGCAGTACAGCATTCCCTCAGTACTACACTCAAGCGTTAACCTGGGGAGTGTTAAGCAAAGCCATTACTTAATCTGTATTTGGTCCCCTCATTGTAGAATTCAGGTTATTGACTGGCCTATGAATATTGAGAAAGCAACTACTGATTGGGTAAAGTATCTTCCATAAGGGTCCATTCACTGGGCAGTCCACCATGTGGTGTCAGTGTTATGACTGCATCCTGCACTATTGGAAGGCAGTGTACTATTTTATCATGAATTATCTGAGCACTTTATTGACAATGTATGAACCATTCAGTCCAAATTTATTGAGTGAACCATATGTTATTAAAATACATTCTGATATCTGGATACTGTATTGTTTAAGTGCAATTTATTGATTAGATTATCCATCATTCAGGAAGCTTCTAGACTGAATTAGACAAGACGCGAGAACAGTTTATTGGCTGGGATAAGGAAGATTCAATGGCAGTTTATTTACTGTTTCACAGTTTATGCAGCATGTAACGCCAGATTATAAAGTGGATTGCACCTTGCAAGAAGAGGTGCTGTAGTGTACAAAGGAGTGCAGAGAACAGTTTTGACTGTGATTCTAGATGGCAGCCTATTGACTGGACAGTGTATCACTTATGAAGAATGTATTGAGTGAATACACATTCAAGTGCTGTTTACTGAGTTCACTATATGCTAATAGAAGGTTGTCTATTAACTAGGTAAAGCAATATTCAGCTGTAGTTTATTAATTAGACTATTTTTCAAACTCAGTCTGTCAGTGTTGCTTCATTTCAGAGTAGTTTACTAAGACAGCTATGGTCTATTGTGGGTGTTAACATTGGTTCAATGGTATCACTTTTGAATTTAATTCATAAGGTGCTGGCTGGTTTTATGTCTTCCTTGAGCACATAATCTTGGCAGAGGTTTCAGAATGGAGTGCTGAGTCAGAAGGTTTATGGGTTGAAGTTGAAGTTGGAAGTACAAGGTAATAAGACTGTTTTAAAAACTATTGAAGCTTCCTAACATTACATTTAGAAGCATGGGGAATCTTTAATATGAGGCAATGTGGAACAACATTCTATTTCCTGTTCAAAGTTGATTCTAACCTGTTGGAATCTTTGCTTTACTGACTAGAGGTGGGTAGGTCCTCAACTTCTAGGAGCCATGTGGCAATTTAGATACAATAATGAAGCTGGAAGACTAGATTTAACCTGTTTTGCAAGTCTAACAGTTGTTGGCCAAATAGTTCAAGGCCTAGGGAAACATGACAGCTGCATTGAGGTGAATTCAGCCTCAGGGAGATGTTAAGAAACTTCACAGGGCTCCTTGTGGGTTAAAGGGAGCAAAAGCATTTCCTTCCTTACTGTCTAAATATCTACTTAATCCAATTGCCCTTTGAGGTGTCTTACCTTGCTCACAAGATTGACTGATTACTGTGTAGCTCCTCAACTAACTTAGCACATCCCTAGACTGGGTGCTCTGGACCTACAGGACTGAATACAAGCCAATCCTCAGGTTGTAATGATATGGAATGCCTGAACCTCACAGTTTCAAATGGTTGACTGACTGTGTTCAAAGCTCTTGGACCAAAATTGGGTGTTGCCTTTGACTGATTGTGGAGGGACCCCCTGATAGGCTGCCTTGAGGGCTATTGCTCTTTGACCTTGAGACATAGCCATTGGTTGAAGCACATGCAGTGTGTTTTTTGAAGAGTGTGACATTGATGTAACTTGATGCCGTACAGCAACATGTCTACACACTTGCTGCTCATTGCTGACAAACATCACAAGCTGTCTGGACTTGTGTGTGCACTAAGATGCAAGGCAAGACAGAGGTACTGTGAGCTTTTATGTTTTGAACGAAGCACAATGAACAAAAAGGCAAAGCCAGGCAGTAAAGCAGTGAACAAGTATGCGACTGAGTGCAAAGTGAGTGAGCATTAAGAGAGCAAGCTAAGAGCATCATGGTTCTGAAGCAATAGAAGGGTGCCCGTCGCCATAAGTAAAATGGCCTGGCAGCAGCATTGCAATAAAAGATGTTTGTGCATTCTGAAGTGAAGTGGTGAAATGGTTTCTCATTGAATTGGAGATGTGCCATGACAATCCGATGAGATTGGCATGTGTTTGATGCCCAACACGTGGACAAAGGACGCAGGTAGTATGCATGGAGTATGCTTTGAGATGTTGGGGAATGTTGGCCAAGATGGAGGCCCTGAAGGAGCAAGTGTCAAACTGAAGCCGATAGGTACCCACTCAGACTTTGATGTTGTCATCCACTTTCTGTCCACCATGTGGGAGAATAGCAAACTATATATAAGTGAGGTGAAAATAGCTAACAATGAGATCTCAATGCATGCAAGTGGACTCCACAATGTTTGCAAGTGAGACTCTTACCTTTCCATTTAAACTTTGAGTTGAAAATTGGACATCTTTTTCTCAACATCAAGAATCTCATTTTTCCCATCTTGAATTATTTTCCCAACTGACTCATTGTGGTGCGCGTCATTCAGAAACTGGGAGAACTCACTAAGGTCTTCTGGATTTTCTTTGTATTAGCAAACACCAACCCCTAGCATGTTGCTATGTAAAAATTCACTGTGTGGAGTACAATAACACGTCAGTACAGGAAGCCACTATAAATTACTGTTTAGGCCTCAGCTGAAGTATGGTTGACACCAGGATGACAATTTTAGATAGCATGTGCTGAGGAAATTATGAGGAGTTGGCTTATATCCTAACTACTGAGTGTGTTTCCTGCTTCCCAAGGTAACAATTCTCTGGGTGGGGAGGGAGGATGCTTCTCAATGTCTCTCTTGCTGCTGCCTGGCCATCTTTGGTATCTGCAAAGGCAGCAGAGCACGTAGGGACAGGCAAGGAAGCAGGACCCTAGCCCACGCTCTCCTCTTTTTGGCTTTCAGCAGTTGGTGTTTGGGGTTGGGGTCTCTGGGAGGTTCAGGAGGGATCCAGTGCTGGGTAGAGGAAGGTAGGGCAGCTGCACCCAGAAATCTAACTCTGGAGTTTGGGCCTGGGAAGGCATGGTCTAAGATGTGGTGATGATTCAGGCAGCACCAGTCATGGCATGGCCTGGCAGATGTCTGGTTGGAGCATAAAGATGGTGGAAGAGTCTGAGTAGGCCTAAGGGTGGGGTTCCAGTTAGGCCTAAGGGAGAGATGTGGGCAGACCTCAGCAGCGGGAACTGGATAATCTTGTGGGCAGGATTTAGGTGGTGTCTGGGAAGGCCTGAAGGAGTTTCTGATCTGCCCGATTTGGGAGGAGGTGTATTCTGAGCAGACCTAAAGGTGCCTCTGGGCAGGCCTTGGGGGAGAGGAAGTGTCGGCAGACCTTGGTATTGGGGGTGAGGCGGATAGTAACTTGAGTGGGGCGGGCAGTGTCTTGAGTGGGTAGGTCCAGGAAGGT
>NW_025970318.1:0-12448 GCF_021869965.1 Rhincodon typus | reverse complement strand
TATTTGTATTAATGATATTCATGGTGGGTTTTCTTCGTGAAATTGGAGAAATATTTATTCTTGGCGGCTGAATTTACTGAAGAATATCCAAAGGAGGGTCTAGAGTCTCGTCAGTTGTTTCTTCTCTCTCAGATCCTTTCCCTCTCGTTGCATTTGAAAAAAAGTGTCCAGAATAAGTCCTGGATTCGCCCTGTGACATATCTTCCCGGTGTCCTGCAAATTCGGAGCATGATGTACGAGGGAAAAAGGTAGAGGAGGAGGAAAGAAAAGTTAGGACAATGAAGTAGAGAAGAGCGGAATGGAGAAAACAGGGGGACAGGCAGAGAGAGAAAGAAGAGGAATGAAGAGAGACAGAGGCGTTGTGGTGGGTGAACAGAAAATGAGCACTGTCCTTTGACGTTCTTTGCCAATTGTAGTTTAAAATCATTATGTTGCGATCACTTCCCTTAATCCTGTACAGCAGCAGTGCACGTGTGAGCTTGTGGTGTAAAGTTTGCGGATCTGTTTCCAGATCAGACGGTTGCGTGTTTAAATCATGTCCTGCGCACGCTGTTCATATGCAAATAAGTTCCCTTCAACCCTATATTACGACGGAGGTTGTTGGTGATGGTGCATGTTGACCAAAATCTTCTTTCATGTTGTTTTAGATTGCTCTCAAAAAATCCTTCAGTTTTACATGGGAACGATGGTTCTTGTATGTGTTGTGCATTGTTTGGGTAAATTCTCAGCTCCCCCAGTGCGAGAAGTAAAACATAAACTGTTCATCATGGGGTTAAAACACAGCCGCCTCCCTCTGGGCAGCCGATTCGTTCAGTTGGTGATAGCGCAGTGTTAATATCATTATCCTGACATTTTGCCACTTAATTTGTAAACACCCAAATTCATGATTCAATCTATCAGGAGATTCCAGCTCCTGTTCTGTTATAACAGAGTGACAGTGACTTCATAAAGTAATGCTTCCAAAAAACAACAATTCCTTTCCTCTCATTGGACACAGTTACAGTGATCTTTATTCAACAGCAGGTGCAGAAACCACAGTGCACCAGCCCCTCTCCACGTTCACAGTGAGCCTGAATTTTATAGACTGTGTCGAGTGCAGGGAGACGGAATCAGAAGATGTTCTTGGAATTCTTTGCTGCTTTGGATCCCAGGAGTAAGGTGAAATGTACTTCACGCTGAGAAAGTTCCAGGTGGTTCAAAGCTGGGCTTACGGTTTTGGCAATGGCTCGTTGGCTCAGGGGCATGATTCTTGCTTTGGGCACCGCGAATGTGCAAGAGGTCTCAAGTTCAAATCGCGGACGAGCCCTGATCGCTGTTTTTCGGTTTTGCCAAATCGCCGATCAGCTTTCTGAAAAAGAGCCTGTGTTCAATAGGGTCGGCCTTCCCGAAGGAGAGATGAGACAGAGGTGCCATTGCGGCCAACAGGCCAAAGCAAAACACAAAACATGCCTCATGACGTTTGTCCATGCTATCCGACGTTGAATGAAACCTCCACAAAAAGCCAGTGAAGTTGAAACGCATCAGCTGCAGTGTGTTCGATGCACAGGGCGCCCTGCAACAATTCCGCACGCTGTTTCAGGCAGCAGCGTCTTTCACGTGATGTGGAGAGCTGTGAATAACAAGAGAATCATGACAGTAATAAATCGAATCGAATCGAATCAAATCAAATCAACTCAAAGATCAGCCCATCGAAGACAGCATTTCGACACAGACACTATTATTAGGACAGATATCACAGTTGCTGAAAAAAAGGACAGAGAGATACAAGCGACAGGGAGTCGCCGTGGGCTCGATGAATTGAACGGCTTCCTTCTGCACGGGAATGACGCCATGAGTGAGAGTTTCACTCGGATTCTCTTAATCTGAGACTGTTACTGTCAGATATTAACTGTTGCCCAGCCACATCAAACAAACTGATCTCGCGTTGCAAATGACTTTCTGCAGGATTGCTGTATGAAGACGAATCCTGAACACCAAACAGACTGCACAAATAGAACTCATGTTGATTTACCTGACGGAAGAGTCTCCAGTGTCCATTTTTCTCTTTCCCAGCAACTCGGCACCTTTCTTTGTCTCTGTCTTGGAAAACAGACATTTGGAGGAAGTTCGCAACCAAAGTTGCTAATTTCTAGCTCATGCGAATAAAGCAAGTGTTTGAGAGATCAGAAGAGAGCATCCGCGCTTCCCTCCCCCAGCACTGCTTGCAAGAGGAAGAAAATGGTTTCATAATCCACCAGTGGAGAGTGCTCGGTCCCAGGGCAAGGGACCAACAATACTGCCTCGGGAGCCGAGGCACAGAATGAGAAGATGTTCTTGAAACTGAATTCTGCTTCACACCTGATTCCGCGCTAGAAATGCAAAGGTTTTACTGGCTCGTTGGTCGAGAAGTATGATTCTTGCTTGGGGATTTGTATTTAATTAGCATATTAGTGGTCCCGGATTCAAATACCAGGCAAGCTCTTAGTTTTGCCAGGTCGCTTGATCAGCTTTTCGAAAAAAGAGCTGAACCTCACGAAGTCGGAGTTCTTGAAACAGGATTGAGCTTCGGCAGCAGAGGTGTCATTGTAGCAAGCATGGCGCGTGTTGAAAATGAAAACAAAGGGTTCAGACAGTTGACCCACGCAATCTGACATTGAATAAATCCTCCATCTGGATTATCACAAAGATTTGGGCGGGAAACCTCAGGAAGCAGAGATGCTATTTGATTGTAGACAACGCTGACAAAGTGCACGTGAAAGGTGCCGCGTATGTGGAATGTCAGCGATGAAGATAGACTGGAAGGTTGAAAGCTTGTCTGATTGAAGTTTTCCAAGTCATGAAGGGTCGACACAGAATCAATAAGGAGAAAATGTTCCCTTGCATGGGAGAATCGAGAGTGATTAGGCAGAGGTTCATTTGAAAAAGCAAAAGTGACATCAGGTAAAATGTTTTCACACAGGGAGTGGTTGGAATCTGTAATCACTGTAATCACTGATTGCGACAAAGAGTGAGGTTCAATTGTGTTATTCAAAAACGAGTTCGATGGTTACGTTAAAAGTAGCAACGTGCAGAGTTACAGGAAGTAGTCAGGAGAATGGCCCATTTCCTCATTGTGGAGAACCGGCAGAGCTAAGGTGGGCTGCATGACATCCATCTGCACTGTGAGAAATTTGTGATTCTGAGTGAAATCAGTGTTTGACCAGCAGAATGTGGGAAGTCAGACAAAGGTGATATTGACACAGCGGGACATATTGCACGACAAAATATTACACAACATGTACATGTCACAGGGAGGACGGCGCTGTCTGAATCGGCGTGGGGAAATACTGCAGGGTATTCTGTGGATCAGACACAATGCACTTTACCATTTTGGTCATGCCACAGTGGGAGAGCCAGAGAAGGCCAATCGGTTCATCATACCTGTGACAGTTTAGTTGGGGACAAAAGCTATGTGAAATATATGATAAATTTGTGCGGGTTTGAAGTGTTTACTGGAAGTGGGAAGCTCAGATGATATAGGGTAACAGGGGACGGCGGGAGCAGTAAATACATTCTTCAGAACGTTGGAAAGCTCTGATGTATTGAGTTCTGGTTGATGGGCAGCATGCTTCCACGAGACCACGCTGTTACAGAAGGTGGTATGTCACTGCCTCACAGCGTCATGCTGTATCGAGGCAAATATTTAGCTGTTCATCGGAGATACACAGCCGGAAATTCATTTTTTTTCCAATGTGAGGGAAGTCTTTATGTAATAGGGATTATATACAAAAGCCTTTCACATAAATAAGTACGCTCCATCTCAGTGTGTTGCATACATCCTTAGCACTTTGCATGTCATTGTGCGTGTCGTGAAGTATTTTGCACCTTCTGTGTCATTTACCTGACCCTTACCTTCTGGGTGTTCTCACACAATGGGATTGTGAAACCACAGTCAGGCTGAAAATACACGTGCTCATCTTCAAAACCAATGGAAAACTGACAAAGACATACTGGAGGGTTTTTTTGTGTACTTTGGATTATTTCCTTAAATCTCTTCGATTGCGTCTGCACAGAACAATTTCTTAACTTAATCTTCCACTTCTTTTTCAGCCATCCCTCACTTCAAACTGTACCATTGTCTTTATTTCGGTATAAAGCGCTCGTCTTAGATTCAAACTGCCCTCCCTCAAAGTAAACGTGAAACTCAGTCATACTGTGGTCACTGCAACGTAGAGGATCCTACACTCTGATGTCATCGATCAGTCTTGTTTCATTGTCCTCCTTGCTTGTAGAAAGTACTGTTGCAATGAAGTAATAATTTATCATGATGAAGGAGCAGCACTCGAAAGCTTGTCATTTTAAATAAACTCACTGGACTGTAACCCGGTGCGTGAGACTTCTGATTGTGTCCACACCAGTCCAATACCAGCACTTCCACATCGTAATCACGAATGGGATTGTTTGAAAAAGTTGGAAAAGTAAGATAAACTGTCAAATTACGTGATGTTAAAACACAGAGCGGGATGGTAATGAAAGAACAGCTATTGATAGTGTTCAGACAAATTTGAATGTCATTGTACACGATTGTTACCATCCACAGACAAACGACAAGTAAGGAATGTAACGGTTAGGACAACCTTCATTGAGAACAACAACAACAACCTTCTGAGATTGTCTATCAATTCGCTTTTTTCCGGTTTCAGATTTCCAGCATCAGTAGTTCTTTGTTACATGTTAGCTTGATTATCATTTGGGATAAAATAGATTACCTTCCAGCGCCTTTCCTGCTTCTAAAAGTTGGTCAGCAGTGCTGTGGTCATGAAAACCTTGCAAAGAACAAAGCAAGTTCCATGACCGGGATTCGAACCCGAGCCGAATTCTAACCACGAGGGGAAGTGTTCCAGCCATTGCCATCTTTTCCTCAAGGACACTGCTTTAGCCTTTTCATTCTACTGCTTATTTTGGCTGCAGATCAGTTTGTCCCCGTCTTCGAGTTTTTAATAGTGTGGAAAAAGACCATTCGGCCATCTTGTCTGTGCGTGTCTTCAGGCATCCATCTATTCTAGTCCAGTTTCCAGCGTTTCTCCCACCGCCTTCGGAGTTCTTCATTTGAAAGTGCAAATTTCAAAGAGATTATCCTAGTAATCAACGAATGGGACTGAAGTTTGAGATGATAAAACTATGTTAAAACCCCTTGAAGTAATCATCCTCATGTTAAGCCACAGAGGGAGATACACAGATATATCCTCCGAGAGTGACAGAGGCCTCAGGGTTATATGCGCTCCGTCTCCATCATGTCCACTCTCTGTCGCCGTACACACGGTTCCCCGGCAAAAGGCAGCTTTATGTGGAACACAAGCAGTTTCTCTGACGATGGGAGCCATTATCATGAGCTGAGATATGAAATGGACAGTGAGTTGAAATAGTCCCACATTGATGTTGCTCATGGGCATCTTTCAATTTCCAAAACCCAGCGATCCAATCACTTCAGCTGCTCGGAATCTGACAAAAACAGCGCTGGATAGACATGCCGTTTCGGAAGCAACTGTCAGTTTGCAAATGTAGGAAAGCTGTCAACTTCATTCCAGAGAGGGAAGATACAACATTTCAATCTTCCAATTTAAAGTCAGACACAGTTTCACCACTGTTCCACACGTATTGCTGCATCTTTCATCCTGTCGACTTGTGATGTTAACAGGGATATCAGCGGAAAAAGCATTCGCAAGGTGAGTAACCAGCAAAGGTATTCGCCGTCGCTACTTCACTTCAATGTTCTCCACTTTGTGAAGCGGTGAATTTCACTGGCAAACGAAACACATTTGTCCTCACATGCCTGCTTCACTGTCACCCGTTTCTCTGCCACCTGTCTCTCTGCTGGAACTTGCCATTGTTTTATTCACAGTCATTGCGACGTTCTGCCTCTCGTATCTTTTTTTTAATTATCTCCTCGCAACTCAAAAATGTCCCCTAGTCTTCAAATCCCCCATACCAGGGAATAGAAAACTACCATTATTACTGTCTACACCTCTCGTTATTTTATAAACTTCTGTCAGGTCGCCTCTCAACCTCCTAAGGACCAGAGAAAAAAGTTCAAGTCTATCCAACCTTTATTTATAACTTAAACCTTCCATACCAGGTGACATCTTGGTAAACCTCTTTTTAATACTCGCCAGATTAGTAATATGCCTCCTCCAACTGTGCGACCGAAACTGCACACTGTATTCCAGAAGAGGCCTCACCAACGTCCTGTGCAACTTTAACATGACTTCCCAACTCTCAAATTCAAACCACTCAGCAATGAAGGTAAGCGTGCCAAAAGCCTGTTTAACCACCCTGTCTATATGTGCCGTAAACTTCAAAGAATTCTGTACCTGCACCCCTAGGTCCCTAAACAGGCACCTTAACAGTGAGAGAAAGTCTGTGGGCGGGTGCGGAATAGTTTCGAATTTCTTTGACTTCACGCGCAAAGAAATGTATTGTACACGTGCAACTGAATAAGATTGGCAGTTCATTCTCCGTGAAGCATTATAAATGGAACTGAACATGTTTTCAATTAAAAAGTAAAGTCAGACCCTTTCGAGTCGGAAGGGAGACGCAATTCCCGCTTTAAATTGGTGCCTTAAATATTTGAGCACATTCCGATGATTTTAGGTACATTTCATACTTTCTGAACTCCATCCAAGAAATCCACAAACAAGACTCTGTCTTTTTTGCACTTTGAACCCTCCCTTCTTCTCAGCAGCTCTTTATTTTAAGCTGATAACATTTCTAACTAAAGTAGAATGTAACATTCGAACGGCTGAATGAGATAAATCTGATTCCTTTTTAATTATTTCAATGACCTGTGCGAGTTTGCAGCAAAGTGAAGAAATTGAAACGAGTTTAACAGCTTTTTCCCGCAACTTAACTCAGTGCAGTCACCCATGTGAGAAACGTCTTTGAGCTGAAAAAAGTCACCTTCTTTTCTCTCTCCGCTGATATTTCTTCACATTTTGAATACTTGCAGGGTGTTTGTCAATCGGTGAATCATTTCCCAATTCACAGAAACGAGTCTTTCCCCACAAACTTTGCTCAGAATTGACGTTCCTCATTACCCTCTTGTGCCACGACAAACTAAAATTGCCCCAGCTGTGGTTTGAACTCACAACCTCGGTATTGCACACGCCTCAATACTGTCATATAAGTACCGCGTACTGACCGATTGCGCAACTGGAGCGGGATAGGGCTGAGCAGCTCCATATTTCGGATTATACCTTAATGGTTGGCAAATTGCCTGTGAACTGGGATATGAAATCTTCACTCGTGGTTCCGAAGTTGTTCGAGGAACTTGCTTAATTACACAGTGCTAAACTGCATTGAAATGTACATTTTCAACCTTTTCCTCCACTGTCCCCTGAGCCCTTGATGTTTTTACTCTGTAGAAATCTGTCAATCGCATTCTTGAACAGACTCAATAACAAAACTCCACAGTCTTTGGGGCACCGAATTTCAAATCTTCACCTCACTCTGATTTCTCTCCGCTTAGTCTGCTGTTTGGGGTATGTTCCTGCTGTGGGAAATTAACTTCACCGTGTACCTAGTGCTGCTCCTGGCATGCCCTCTGGCACTGCACTCTTTTTACACTTGCTCAAGTGTTGCCCTGATCGTTTCATGGCTCCGTGTCACAAGGCTCAGGAGAAGAACACAGAGCAATGTCCAGCAAGATAAATTTTGTTGATAAAAAGCAGTTCATGTGGCTTTCTGCGTTTTTTAGTCTATTTGCGAGTTTTGCATTATTTAGAATTTTGAAACTGTGCACTTTGTACACAAGTGCGGTTCATTAATATCTATCCTGAGGAGAGGTTGTTGCCAATACTGACTCCTGGGAACAGCACTGTGCACTCTCTTCGAGTCAGGAAAACAATTCCTCACAGATAACGTTACATCCCCACGGTCATGGGCCTTTCATGCCACAAAATTCTTCACAGAATTCGAGTCAGCAACAATTCATCAACTTAGTTTGCAAAATGCACACAACCGACCGGAAACACACGACACCCGCCGTCATCAACCTTCACCATTACTTCATTCAAGGACACGTTCCAACGCTTTCATGAAGAGTGAATGCATAAGAATGTAACACAAAGTTAAATTGAATTTCACATTTAAAATTGTAAATTAAGAAGAGGCCAGAACTGAATTTAGAATATCAGAATATCATGTTTAGCACCACAGCTAGAACTCCAGCCCGACAATTGAGAAATCTACCCCTGAATCCTCAACATCTACATGGCAACTTGCTCCATGTGCCCAGTTGGAAACCTATGTGAAGGAGCGTGCTGTCTGATCGAGCGCCTGTGAGCATCCTCCATTGTCTGACCTAAAACTGCAAAGGAGCTGTCCATTCCAGTTGTGAGAGCGGGGGGGTAAAGGTGAGAAACTTGATATTCAGTGTTGTCGATTCACCATTCTCATCATCATGATAGCAACGTTTAAGAGGTATTTAGACAGACACGTGAACAGGAAGGTAATAGAGAAATACGCAACCATTGGCAGGCAAGTGGGATCAGTTCGGTTCAGAATAGCGTTTGGCACAGACCTATGTTGCACTGTTTTGCGTTCCACGTTATCGTTGACAATTCTCTGCCCGAAACAACACCGAAAGATGGGAACATGGGAACATGGGAACATGAAGAGGCCATTCAAACCGGCTCCGCTGACTCGCCATTCCTTAACATCATGGCTGATCTAAAAATTCAATGGTTTTTCCTATCCCGTCCTCACAACCCACTCTGAGAATCTGGATTTATAGATCTCTAAATATATTCAAGGTGACAAATCAAATGTATAACGGGAATGTTACATTGCATTTCCCTGTCAACTATGCAGGTTTGTGGGACGAGCGGTCGTCTCTGGTCGAACTGTTCTCTGAAAACTTGTGTGGGATGGTGACGAACGTCCTCTGGTCAGCAGCAGGGACTGGAATTCAGAATGACAGCAAGTGCAGATGAAGCAGTTTCCACAGAACACCATTGATTCGTTTGGAACCTGAAATGAAAGCCGACTTTGCTGGTTTTGAACATGACCTTCGAATGACAGATCTGTGGTAATCCACTGCACTGCCCATTGCAAACAAGAGCCATCCTCAAGTTGCACTGAGCCCGTTGTGCTCGCGTCTTTCATCAAGCAGCTGTCTTGCCATCGGTTTAGTAAGGACTGTTTGAAATATTAGTCCCTGTGTTGAATGTTAGTTTAAATACTCATCAACAATCCCACTGTATAAACCTGTGCTTCTGATATTTCTTTATTTTTTACCTGTTTCTGTTTCATTCGATGTCTGTTCATTAGAGGAATAATGGGAGGGAAAATCGAGCTCCCTCTTATTGTCCGAATTCAAACTACTTTTTAATAGATTTCAGACAACAAGTTCCAATTCTTGATTTCGACTTTCCCATGAAGTCGACTGATCAAGAATCTCCGGCGAGACAAACTGACAAGAATTGGATTCTTGCTTCACTTTCTACGAAACTAGCAAGATATAGAGAAGAATAGCAGCAGTGAAACAGTTGAGAACAGCGACAAGAGTGGGACTCGAACCCACGCGTGCAGAGCACAATAGATTAGCAGTCCATCGCCTTAGCCTCTCGGCCACCTCGTCACCCGTTTAATAAAAGTGACATGTGATCTTGTCAAGACCTAATGTTTCTCTCACTTAATTAAATTGTGCAGAGCAGCAAGTATTTCTCCCTCGTGTTTGTGAAATGATACGCAGCAGTGTATGATTTCCAGAGTATGATATGACGTGTGGGTCACTCCTACTGCGACACACTGCTCTCATGAGCGGAACACAAATGAAGAAATTACTCAATGACAAGATTAGGTGTGTTATGGAGAATGGGTCTGGGTGACATGCTCTGAGGGTCGGTGTGGACTTGTTGGGCCGAAGGGCCTGTTTCCACACTGTAGGGATTCTATGATTCTACGATCTGTGATCTATTGAATCGAATTCGACGAAGAATTGGAGCCAACTGAATGAAAAGCCTGGTGACAGCGGGGATGTGACATTGTCTGTGAGGAATTGTTTTTCAGACTCGAGGAGAATACACTCTGCTGTTCCCAGAAGTCAGTACTGGGACCAGCTCTCCACTCAACAGATATTAATGACCCGTACTTGGTTAAAGAGCGGACAATTTCAAAATGCTAAATGAGGCAAACCTGACAAATAAACTGCACAATGCAGAAACTGGTCTTTTGTGATGGTATCTGTTGCGCTGAACTTCGCTCTCTTGTCATTTTCCTGAGCCTGACGCTTCAAGAATCACTGGTCTATGCTAATAAAAGCTCCTCTGGGTGATGCTTGTTCTCACGACATCGGCATTGAACATGCCTCCATGAGCATGCTTTCTGGAATTTAAAATTGATCCCTCATTGCGTTCCTTTAGCACATGTTACAGGGAAATTGTGTACCACAGTTAATGACGTGGCCGGATTCGAGCAACAGCTGCTGCAGCTGCATCACACAATAAAGGTCTCTATATGGTCCCTGCTCCGCACAATGAGGCCTCAGGGAACAGGAAATAGGCGCAGTGCGATAGGGTGTGACAGGAGCATCACCAGGCACACGACAGGAATACTTGCCAAACAGCGGACTGAGATGAGGGAACACAGAATGGGAAGAATCTTTGGAATTCTGAGCCCTGGAATGTCGTAAATGCCAAGTATTGAGTTTGTAAAAAGCTGTCATTGATAGATTACGAAAGATTTTAAAAAAATCAAGATCTCAGCGGATAGTGTAGAAAAAATGTCGTTGAAGTCGGAGACCGTCCATGATCTCACGGCGAGGCAGGCTCGAAGTGCTGAGTGGCCGCATCATACTCCGATTTATTACAGCTTAAAATGAAGACTTTCTGTCTTATATTCACTTGGTGAATGTGATTCATTTTCATGTGGAAAGGATTCTTTTTCCTGAAGTAACAACCTTGGATGTATTTGTCAATGAGGAATCGAGTTTTACAACCGTTACACCAGCAGTTTCCTCAGACAAGGAAGTGACCACTGCTGCAGACGACCATATAATCCCAGTTCCCAGGCCTGGAATCAGAGAAACCCAATGCCCCACTATTCTATATTTTCGAGTAAATCTGATTCTGACCCTAAATCCCGACCCCTGCATATGCCTGATAAATGTTAAACCACTTGTTTCACAGAATCGTCGTCAATCTCCCTTAAAAATTTTCATGGACACTGCAGGAGATATCCTGGCATTTTCCCAAGACTGGATAAAATGGAATGGAATGCTTGGAGAGGCTGGGATTGTTCTCTTTGGAACAAGGGAGGCTGGGGATGGAGAGATTTATAACCACAAAATTACAATTATAAACGTTCAATATTCTTCGGGACCTTGAACTAGTAGATATGGACAGGTGGTTTGCCTTAGTGTGAGAGTGGAGGGACAAAGGACACAATCGCAGAACAAGGTGTTGCCCATTTAATTCTGAAACGAGGAGGAATTGTATTGCTCAGGACCCAGTAATTGTCTGGAATTCTATCTCTGAATTGTTGAGTGTTTTCAAGCTGAGCTAGACAGATGTTTAATCAGTAAGGAGATCAAGGGTTGTTCACGTGGGACAGGAGAATGGAGCTGAAGATTATCAGAGCAGCCATGACACCATTGAATAGCCGAGCAGACTTGATGAGCCGACTGGCTTACTTCTGCTTCTGCATCATTTGGCCATTGATCGAAAAGTTTAAAATTGTGAGGGAGTTGGATAGTGGTAGAAAAGGTCTATTTATTTGATCAGACAGATCAGTAACGAGCTTCATTAGCTGACGAAGAACAAATGTGCTGTGACCTGGAGGCATCAAATGACACTCCTCATACCACAGATTGCAGAAATGACGGGAGGGAAAATGGTGTTCCTTTTCACTGTTACAGTTTAATCTGCAATTTAACAGTTTCAAAGTGATAGGTTGTAATTCTTGACTAAGACTTTACTGTCGTGTCAACAATTCAAGAATCTTTGCTGACATAAACTGATGAGAATTGGGCGTCAAGTCCAATTTCTACAAATGTGTGAGATACAAAGAAGAATGACAACAGTGACAATGGCCTGAAACACCAACGACGGTGAGATTCGAACCCACGCGGGCAAAGCACAATGGATCAGTAATCCATTGCCTTAAACGCTCGGTCACGTCCTCACACGTGGAAGCAGTTGACATGTGATATCATCAAGATCTCATGGGAGGAAGATGGAGGATGAGAAATTTCCTCATCGGAATCGAATCCACACCATTACGTTTCTGATTTTAGAGGAATGATGAAATCCGAGAAAATACCATGCTTCTTTGAAACATCAGTTGTGATTGCTTCATTCTGAGTGAGAATTGTGTTATAATGAACAATCAAACAAGAAATTTTGTCACATTCCCACCCACATTTAGCCTTGACTCATCATTTCTTCAGTCGGTTTCTCCCTCACGCCTTGTAGTCAATCACAGCCCTTTCACT
>NW_025970317.1:0-12449 GCF_021869965.1 Rhincodon typus | reverse complement strand
TGTTTTTGTTCTTGATTTGATTAAATTTGTTCTGTTTTCAGCCCTCAAAACTTTAATGAATAAAGCAAAATAAAGCATTTTTCTCCTTTATTATGGGTGAGTTCGTTCTCCTTTGGAATTGCTGAGACCATCTGGAATGAAAGTTGGTTGTTTGTGCCACAGAACTATGTGACATTTTCAGAATCTAGTGAAATAAATAACTCACAGCAAGATGTAAATAATGTTGTGAAACGCCAATTTAAATGTGCCAGGCAGTTAAACTATGATTCAAATCGGAACTTGTGTTTTTTTTTAACAAAATGTCCCCCCCCGGATTCTTTTCTATATTTATTTGTGAAGATGTTAATAGCTTCTGCAATAGCCATCTTGCAAATGGTTGCACTGCAGCCTGCAGTGAGTGTGAATTGTACCTAGCACTTCAATTCTCAGTCATTTAAGTGATTCTTTAATTGACAAGACTGAGAAAAAAAAACTTCCCTTTATATAACAGCATCAGGGCCTTGAGACAGCAGAACGTGCTTCACAGCCAAAGAAGTACTTTTTGAAGTGTAGTTACTTGTGTAACATTGGAAAGATAGCAGCCAGTTTGTGTGCAGTAAGCTCTTGCTGACAATATGATAATTCATTTTGAAGATGATGATAATGGTGGATAACGTTTGGCCAGGAAGAATGCTTTGGCTCTTAGAGTCATAGAGCTGCGCAACATGGAAAGAGACCATTCGGTCTAACTTGTCCATGCCGACCAGCTATCCTGAATTAATCTAGTCCTACTTGCCAGCATTTGGTCCATATCCCCCTAAACCTTTCCTATTTCTTTCAAATATCATCATGTGATCTTTTAAGTCCGTCTTTCAGAGCAAATGCCTCAACTGAACACCTCCACACTGGGCCCCTGATTTTCATTCTTGGGCCGCATGCACAGAGATGGGAGAAATCCTGGCTCATGAACCAGGCTTCTAAAAGTGACCGCTTCCAGTTCCCGTTTCTGATCTAGCAGTGGAGGTTGGAGATGGTGGAGCTGTGCTGGATTAGGAGTCAGGCCAAGTGACCCAGGAAGAGTGGAGGTAAGCCGTAAGTCCCCAAGATTGGCTGGACAGAATGCCTGCTTAGGGGGACTCAGGCATTGTGTTCAAAGTTTAAAAAATAGAGATTAAAACATAGAGCGACCCTCCGGCTCTCACCCCTCACTCTCCTCACTCAATAATCCCCATCCATGGTAACCCCTTTCACCTGCTAACCTGTACACACCTCTGTGCCTCCCACACCCTCCATGCTAACCAATGTCATGTCATGCCCAGATACCAATTCCCCACAGTCCTGTCATGCCACACTACAGCCATCTATGGATCTTCTATTGTCCCTCCATACCTCCCATGCCTCCAGTAATTCCCCTTGTCCCTTTTTAATCCCCAATGTCAATGCAGTGGCAACTCACATCTCCCTTATCCGTTACCCTTCCCTCTCCAGGCCATCTCATGTAGTAATCACCATGGACATGGTGACATACCTCAAGAGGCATGTTGACAAAAAATAAAGTTATCAGCTTGTTAACTACATCACTAATGAATAAAACACACCCTCATTGATACAAAATTCCTTTAACAAATTCCTTCTGAAAACACAAATTTGCTTAAGTGTTTGTTCCCTTACGTAAACAGACAGGCACCCTATTTGACAGCACACTGGCTCAGTGGGTAGCACTGCTACCTCACAGCACTAAGGACCTGGGTTTGATCCCAGCCTTGGATGATTGTCTGTGTGGAGTTTGTACATTCTCCCCATGTCTGTGTGGCTTTCTGCTGGGTGCTCCAGTTTCCTCCTGCAGTCCCAAAATGTGTAGATTAGGTGGTTTGGCCATGTTAAATCACACTGTGATGTGTAGGCTAGGTGGGTTACCAAAGTTAGGGTGGGATGCTGCACAGAGGGTTGGCACAGATTCAATAGGCTGAATGGCCTCTATGTGCAGTGTAGGATTGTATTATAAAACTGATAGTTTGGGAAATCAATCAATCAATCAGCGCAAATCTTATAATGCCTTATATCAACAGGAATGAAATGCTTAGCATTTTTTAAAAACACAATGCTTTGTTGAATAGTTCCTTCACAGCTTTGGCTGTCCCTATCATTATTATCCCAGTGTTATGCAAAGTGATGGAAGGGCTCATCAGCAGCATTTGTTTAATAATAACCTGCTGAATGATGCTTAGTAACTGCATGTGATATCAAGGCAGCCCTCACCCAAGTACGGCATCAAGGACTGCGAGGACAACTGGAGTCAATGAGAATCAGGGGTAATTCATTCACAGAATGAGGGCATCGCTGCCTAGCCAGCATTTATTGCCCATCCCTGTGTGGGTCTGGAGTCACATGTAGGCCAGACCAGGTAAGGATGGCAGTTTCCTTCCCTAAAGGACGTAGTGATAATCGGCAATGGATTCATGGTCATCATTAGATTCTCAATTCCAGATATTCATTGAATTCAAATTCCACCATCTGTCATGGTGGGATTCAAACGTGGGTCCCAGAACATTATCTGGGTCTCTGGAATAACAGTCCAGCGATAATACCACTAGGCCATCACCTCTCTACTGTTCTCTACTGTTTGGAAGATGGAAGCACAGTGGAAGATAGTTGTTTTTGTTGGATGTAAGGATTTCCTTGGGGTAGTGTCCTAGGCCCAACTATCTTCAGTTACTTCAATGACCTTTCCCTCCTGGTTGGGAAATGCTGGAATGCAAAATGTCACAGCCCCCTAAGTTTTCCCTCAAAAGTCTTCTAACTTGTAGGTCCTGTTTGCATGGAAAAAGATGGGAAAAGCTTGAAAAGAATGGAATAAATGGACAAAATTGGAAGCACTCTAATGGTCAAGAATTGCTGAGATTGTAGGAGGGGAAACAGGTAAGAGAAGGAGATAGGTGTTCTGCAGTTTTGAGATCTTGAAAAAAATGAGCGTAATAGGAGCTGTTTTTAGCACAGAAAGGATGAACTATAGAGACAGGATTGAATAACACTCGATTTAATTCCATTTTTCTTCACTACTTTCAACCATGTTGACACTTCTGTGGTTATGAGTGACAAGACAAAAAAAAAATCAGGAATCCTGACCAGAAAAGCGTTGATAAAATATAGGGAAATTGAGGCTGCAATGGAGACAGAGAAAGAAGATTGGACCTCAGAAAATAATCAGCTGTAACAGATTTTAGGTCTTGGATAAAAACAGGCCTCATGAAAGGGCTCTTGCGACACAGTGGTGGTGTCCCCACCTTTGAGCCAGGAGGCCTGGGTTTAAGTTCCACCTGTAAGAAATCTTTGCAGGTTGGTTAAAAAAATTGCCAATGGGCTTTGTAAGGAACTAAAGTGTGATCAGGAGAAATGTCTTTGGCCTGGATTAAGTAACATATTTTTGAGAAAACTATGTCTTTGTCCTGAGAAAAATTACAATAGATTTTTCAGATATATTTAATGATTTAGTCAATTGGGAATCTCAACTTGCAAAGCATTGGAAAATATTCACACCATAGAAAAAGGTCATTTGACCGGATAGGTTTGTTCCGGTGTTGACTTTCCTCTGAAATTTGCTCTGAACATACCTACTCTTATCCAATTATCATATTTTTCTGTTCCTTTCTTTTCCCTGTGAGTATCCAACTTCCCCTTGATTGCAGTTTCTCACCTCAGCTCTCCCCGTCTTAGTGAATCCCATGTTTTAAACATTCTGTGGGTAAAAACATTTCTTCTGAATTCCCTATTGAATTTATTAGCGACTATCTTATATTTGTGGCTCCCGGTTCAGGTCTTACCTGCAATTGGAGACAACTTATCATATCAATCCTCTCAAACTCTTCTATAATGTTGAAGTCTAATATTAGGCCACCCCTTAATTGTCTCTTTTCTAGATAAAGGGGCACCAATTCTTCAAATTTCCTGACAGGTATAACCTTCTAATTCTGGAATAATTCCAGCAAATTTTTATTGCACCTTCTCAAGTACCTTTACAACCTTTTTAACGATCAGTGCACTTCAAGCGATATCTAAGCAAGGCTCTTTACAAGTGTAACATCACTTCTCTGCTTTTTAAAATTTTGGCTACTCCTTTCCAACCTGAACCCTGTGCTTTGTTTTCCCTTGTTACAACTCTACAGAATCGTGTCACTACTTTTAGAGATGTTTGCACAGATTCCTCTGTTGCTCTACCAATTGCAGACAAGCTCTGTTTATCATGATCGAGGTGGCGCGATGCCTAATCATACAAAGGAACACAGGATGTCAGTGAAATACCACTGTAAATCGACAAAATGATAGCTGACAGGAACTTCCTTTGTGTTTTCTGTTTAAAGTTATTTTCCAGGATTTGCCCATGTTTCCAGAGCCACCCAGGTCCAGCTGCTCCCTCTGCTCAGCCAAAAACTCACCGATTGTGGATTTGAGAAGCCAGTGGCTCTCCACTATCAGAATTTGCACTGCTCTGGCACTGTCGGGCGTTGAGCCTCTGCATTGCCTTCTACTGCAGTGAATAATGGTAAGGTGGTAAGGCAGCAGAGAGATCTTTCAGAGGGGAAGGAAAGTTCCACCTTACTCCCAACCTCCCTGACCCCCTTGTTCCCAGTCTCCTCCCCAATATCTCCTGCTGTGGCGAGTACAGTGGGTGCTATCTGCACATGCGCAGTGCATGGAATGCAGTGACTTTGGCAATGCATGCGCAGGCACTTCTTGCAGGGTGTCACGGCCAGCTGACATCACAGCCTGCTCCTGTGCAGGGGCAGGTGGCCATTTTGCTGTTCTCAGCAATTCAAAGACTGATTTTCCAAGGAATAAGTGGCAGCCTTACTCCACATATCCGATTGTATTGCCTCATAGTTACCTATGTTAAAGTTTATTTTCCAATTAGAAACCCAATGTTATTAACATCTTCCTGCATTTTGTCACACTCCTTCCCTATATTAACTGTACCCTTCCGTCTGGTGTCATCCATAACTTTTTTAATTAAACTTCTGATTCCTGAGTCCAAATAATTGATGCAGATTATGAACAGCTGTGGTCCCAGCACTAATTTTTGTAGAAATCCTTCCAACCATTTGCCAATCTAAGTAACTACCTTTAGTCCCTACTTTCAGTTTTTGGCATTGTAGCCAGCTTGCTATCTATTTAGCTACTTGTCCCCTGACACCACATGTCCTGATGTTAATCATGAGCAATATTCCTTCCAAATTTTATTTTTGTCTTTTCTATTTCAATGCTCAGCACCTTTAGACAGTTTTTCACAGCTGCACGCTATTTAATGTAGAATGACCTTTGAGCATCTTGCATAGAATGCTGTATGTCAGTGCACATACATAGCTTGGAGGTCTCACTGGTGTTCAGTCTACTATGTGGGACTGTATTGAAGGCTGTCTGGAAATTCAAATCCATACTATTTATTGTGGACTGAGAATAGAAGAATGAAAATAAGATAGATATTACGGAATAATTACCGAAAGGATACTCGGTGTGGAACATTGCATTTATTCTGCCAATGTTAAGTCACATTTGATTTATTATGAGCTGCCTTGCAAACAGAATTAATTCACTCCTGCTGTTTGTCACTGCATGATATTTTGAATCAGGAGAATATCATTCGATTTTAAAAAAAAACACATTTTCATTAAAAATATTTGCAAATCAATGGAAAATGGTTTGGCAAATACATAGTGCAATCACATGTGTTGAAATACAACTTTGAATAGTTCGATTAAATGACACACAGCCCCTTCTGTTTCTCAATCGGAGAAGTTTTGCTTAAGATGTTGTTAGATGCAACAACAACTTGCATTTTTATGACATTTGTAATGTGTCAAAACATCCGTTAGCATGTTCACAGGTACATTATCAGTCAACAACTGATGCAAAGTCAATGGGAGCAGATGACCAAATGTTTGCTCAAAAAGGTAGGTGCCAGGCAGCCTGTCAGAGGAGGTAAAACAATAGAATAATTGTATTTTTATCATTCACTGCGTCACCTTAGAATATCCCAGAAGAATTTTATAGCTTACAAATGGTGTTGTCACTGTTGCAGGAAAACTTTATTCATAACAAGGTTTCATACACAGCGATGACTATTTGATCTGCTTTTGAGTGACGTTGGGTGAGGGGTAAATATTGGTCTGGAGCATGAGGAAATCTCCTCTTCTTTAAACTCATACTCCGGTACCTTTCACATCTAACGGAGAAAGCAGATGGAATTTAGATATCTGATCTGAAGGTCAGCAGCTCCTAGTGTAGTGGTTCCTCAGTATTGTGCGGGAATGTCAGCCTGGATTTTGTGGTCAAAACTTTTAAATTCGTAACATTCTGACTCAGGTGGTTGAGTGCTGCCAAGTGAAGCACAGGGGACAGGAGAGAGAAAAGTGGAGAGTAAAAGAGGTTTGGAAAAGGATTTCTAAGACTCAGGTCTTCAAAGGCTGAAGGCTGCCAACTGTAAAAAGGAAATGGGAGATGTACAAACATCAAGAAGTAGAACACAATGTTTTCAATGGATAGTAGGGCTGAAGGAAGTCACTCTGTCATGGATGGTCAGGGCTGTGCAGGGATTTGAACACAAAAGTTAGGATTTTAATTTTGTGGTACTGGTGAATCAGGTGCCTAACTGGGATGATGTGAACAGAACTTGTTGTGAGTTAGGATATAGCCAACAGCATTTATGGTGAGTCAAAGATGAGGCACCAGGAAAATGTTGGAAGAATTGAACCTGAGAGTAATAAAAACATGATTGAGGATTTTAATAAGAAATGTGTTCAGGCAGGGATGGGTCAGGCAACACTAGTAACTTGGAAAAATGTGGTATTTTTGTGGAGAGGATATAGAGTTGGAAGCTCAGCCTAAGTTCTATCAGGATGCTAATATTATGAATAGTCTGGATCAGAGGAAGATTGATTCACTGGCTAGTGAGATAAGGATAGAAGAACCCCTGAGTACTGATAGACATATTAAACCTTTAATTGCAACATTGTGTTTTTGTAGAAAAGGGTATGCAGCCAAAACAATGACATATTTTTAATCATTCAAAGGATAGTTATTGACCATCCCTAGCTGCCCTTGAGAAGGTGGATGTGAACTGCCTTCTTGAACCACCACAGCCCATTTTGTGTAGATAGATTCCAAAGTAGTCATGGAGGGAATTCCAGGATTTTGACCCAGTGATACTGAAGGAGCAGTGATATATTTCCAAGTCAGGATGTCTTGGAAGGAAAATTGCAGATGGTGTTGTTCTCATGTATCTGCTGCCCTTGTCCTTTAATATGGCAGTGGTCTAGAGTTTGGAAGGTGCTATCTAAGGAGTCTTGGTGAATTTTTGCAGTACAACTTGCAACGTGGGTTTTACTAGAGGGATTTCTGTGATGGCAAATCCATTGAATGTCCAGGGACAATGGTGAGATTCTCTCTCTTGTTAGATATGTTCATTTTCTAGCACTTGTATAACATGAACGTTGCTTGCCGCTTGTCAGCCCATGCCTGGGTAAAGATGAACCCTTGTTGTCCAGTAGTAGTATACCTATCTCTGAGCCAAGAGACCATAAGACCATTAAATATAGGAGCAGAATCAGGCCATTCAGCCCATCAAGTCTACGCCACCATTCATTCTTGTTTGAAATGCTTCTCAATCCCATTGTCCTGGCTTCTCACCATAACACTTGATCCCTTTACTAACCAAGAACCTATTGATCTCTGTCTTAAATACACTCAATGACTTGGCCACCACAGCCTTCTGTGGCAATGAATTCCACAGATGCACCACTCTCTGGCTGAAGATATTCCTCCTCATTTCAGTTCTAAAGGGTCATCCCTTTACTCTGAGACTGCGCTCTTGAGTCCTACACTCTCCTACTAGTACAAACATCTTTTCCACGTCCAGTCTATCCAGGCCTCCCAGTATTCTGTAAATTTCAATGAGATGTCTCCTCATCCTACTAAACTCCACTAAGTACACACCCAGAGTTCTCAACCATTCCTCACTTGACAAGTAAAGATCATTCTTGAAAATCTTCTCTGGAACCATTCCAATGCCAACACATCCTTCCTTAGATATGGGCCCAAAACTGCTCACAATATTCCAAATGTGGTCTGACCAGAGACTTATACAGCCTCAGCAGTGCATCTCTGCTGTGGTATTCTAGCCCTCTTGAAATGAATGCTAACATTGCATTTGCCTTCCTAACTGCCAACTGAACCTACATTTTAACCTTAAGCGAATCCTGAATGAGGACTCCCAAATCCCTTTGTGTTTTAGATTTCCAAAGTTTATAAAATAGTCTATACCTCAATTTTTTCTACCAAGTGCATAACCTCATGTTTTCCCACAATATATTCCATTTGCCACTTCTTTGCCCACTCTGCTAGCCTGTCCAAGTCCTCCTGCCTTCTCAACACTACCTCCACCTGTCTTTATGTCATCTGCAAACTTAGCAACTATGCCCTCAGTTTCTTTATCCAGTAACGTATAATGTGAATAGTTGTGGTCCCAACACTGACCCCTGTGGAATCCCACCAGTCATCAGTTGCCATCCTGAAAAAGTTCCCTTTATCTCCACTCTCTGCCTTCTGCCCATCAGCCAATCACCTATCCATGCTAGTATTTTGCCCATAACATCATTGTCCCTTATCTTATTTAGCAGTCTCCTCTGCAGCACCTTGTCAATTGCCTTCTGGAAATCCAAATAGATCACATTTATTGGATCTCCTTTGCCCAACTTGTTCACTAACTCCACAAAGGATTCTAATAGATTTGTCAAGCATGACTTCCCCCTGAAGAAGATGTGTTGACTCTGCTCTATTTTACCATGCACTTCCAAGTAGTCTGCAATCTCATCCTTAATAATTGGCTCTCAAATTTTACCAACAACCGTGGTCAGGCTAACCGGCCTATAATTTCCTGTCGTCTGCATTCCTCCCTTCTTAAACAGGAGTGTTACAATAGCCATTTTTCGAGCATCTGGGGCTCTTGCTGACTGCAGTGAATCCTGAAAGAGCTGGGGTATGGTCCATCTGGTCTGGATTATTTATCCACCTTCAGGCCTTCCAGCTTCCCCAGCACCTTCTCTTTACTCAGCTCCGCCCCTGACGCTTTTGAAGTTCTGGTATGCTGCTGGTGTCTTCCATTGTGAAAACTGATGCAAAAGTACCTACTCAGTTCCTTTACCATTTCGTTGTTCCACGTTACCCTTTCTCATTTTCCAGTGGTCCAATATCCCTCTTGTGTCTCTCTTACCTTTCATATATTTAAAAAACACTCTTGCAACTTCTTTCATATTACTAGCTAGCTTACCTTCATATTTCATCTTCTCCCCTTATATTACTTTCTTAGTTATCCTCTGCTGGTTTTTAAAGGCTTCACAATCCTCTGATTTCCCACCAATTTTCACCACATTGTATGCTTTTTGTTTTGCTTTCATACTGTCCCTGACTTCCCTTGTTAGCTGTGGTTCTCTCATTTCCACAACACCCCTCCCCAAACCCCTCCCCTTCGAACGTTTCTTCTTTGTTGAGATGAATTTCTGCTGTGCCTCCCAAATTGACCCCAGAAACTCTTGCCATAGCTGCTCCAATCTCTTCCCGAAATAAAAACCGAAAGAACTGCGGATGCTGTAAATCAGGAACAAAAACAAAGTTGCTGGAAAAGCTCAGCAGGTCTGGCAGCATCTGTGGAGGAGAAAACAGAGTTAACGTTTCGGGTCCGGTGACCCTTCCTCAGAACAAAGTTGCTAGAAAAGATTTTTCTGAAGAAGGGTCTAGGCCCGAAACGTCAGCCTTCCTGCTCCTCTGATGCTGCTTGGCCTGCTGTGTTCATCCAGCTCTACACCTTGTTATCTCTTGCTGGAAAAGCTCAGCAGGTCTGGCAGGAAAGGAAAAAACAGAGCTAACGTTTTGGGTCCGGTGCTCTTCCCTGCCACGTTCCCCTTCTAATCATCTCTGGTCAGCTCCTCCCTCATGTCTTTGTAGTTACCTTTACTCAATTGAAATACTGTTACATTGGATTCCAGCTTCTCTCTCACAAACTGCAGGGTGAATTCAATCATATTATAGGTCACTGCCCCCTAGGGGCTGCTTCACCTTAAGCTCTTTCATCAAATCTGCCTCATTACACTTCACCAAATCCAGAATTATCCGTTCCCTAGTGGACTCCAGCACAAGTTGTTCCAAAAATCATTTCATAGACCATTCCATGAATTGCTTTTCTTGGGATCCATTACCAGCCTGATTTTCCCAGTTCACCTGCATATTGAAGTCTGCCATGATGATTGAAATAGTGCCTTTCTTACATGCCTTTTCTATCTCCAGATATATTTTCTTCCGCACATACTGACTACTGCTAGGTGGCCTATCCATAACTCTCACCAGTGTCATTTCACCTTTGCAGTGAGACTAGATTAATTTAGGATTTCTGGTCGATATGGATGAGTTGAAGTGAAGGATCTGTTTCCGTGCTTTACATTTCTATGACTCTATGACTCTAATCTTACCCAGACAGATTCCACACCTCTGATTCTATTATTGATTTCATTTCATTTCTTACGAATGAGGCAGCCCCGCCGTCTCAGCCCCATCTGCCTATTCTTTTGAAAGGTCATATATCCTTGGATATTTAGTTCCCAGCACTGATCCCCTTACAGCCATGTCTCTGCGATGTCACAACATTGTACTTGCCGATTTCAAGCTGTGCTACAAGCTCAGTTACCTCGTTGCATATACTGCGTGCATTTAAGTACAACGCTCTCAGTCCTGCATTGACTGCCCCCCATTCTCATAGTCATCCCCTTGTTTGCTGTGCCTGACCTTTTCCATACTCTCTGTCCTATTACTTATTCTGGAAACTTTATTAACTTCTACTGAGCCCTCCTCTACTTTAAATTTTTCCATAAGTTTCGTGCAACTGAATTCACCCCCTCAGGCCAGAATTCAAGTCCCAGTTGTTGCAGAGGTGTTCAATAACATCTCCAAACAGGTTGCTTAAGAAAATATATGAATGTAGGGTTCATTTGTACAATTTTTAAACAGTGCAGGGATGTATAAGGCTCTGGTCAGACTGCATTTGGAATATTGTGAGCATTCTGGGCCCTGTAATCTAAAGAAGGATGTGCTGACATTGGAGGGGGTCCAGAGGAGCTTTACAAGAATGATCCCGGGGATGAAGGGCTTGTTCCATGAGGAATGGTTGAGGAGTCTGGGCCTGTACTCGTTGGCGTTTAGATGGATGAGGAGGAAAACTTACAGACTAGTGAGAGGTCTGGATAGTGTGGACATGGAGAAAATGTTTCCACTAGTAGGAGAGATTAGGACCTGAGGGCATAGCCTCAGGGTGTAGGGATGTCCCTTTAGAGCTGAGATGAGGAGAATTTTCTTCCGCTGGAGGGTGATGAGTCTGTGGAATTTATTGCCACAGAAGGCTGTGGAGGCCAAATCATTGTCTTTAAGACAGAGATCAATAGGTTCTTGATTAGTAAGGGGAACAAAGGTTACAGGGAGAAGACAGGAGAATGGGGCTGAGAAACATTATCAGCCATGATCGAATGGTGGAACAGACTCAATGCGCAGAATGGTTTAATTCTGCCCCGATATCTTATGGTCTCACATCCAGGTTTTACTGCATTTGAACATGGACTACTTCGGTATCTGAAAAGTCATGAATGGTGTTAAACATTGTGAAATTATTAATGAAGATCTCCACTTCTGACTTTATGACAGAGGGAAGGTTATTGATGAAGTAGCCCTCGTGGAACCCAATCTAACTATTGAGCACAAGTTGTTGCCCTGCATGAGCTGGTTGATAGTACTGTTTATGATGCCTTTATTGATGATTGAGAGTAGACTGATGGGTCAGTAGTTGACTGCATTGGATGGTTTGAGTGTAGAGGACATACCTGAGCAATTTTCTGCATTGCTGCCAGTGTTGAGGCGGTACTGGAACAGCTTGGCTAGGGGTGAGGCAAGTTCTGGAGCACAAGTCTATAGTATTATTTCTCGAATGTTGTCAAACCCCATAGCCTTTGCAGTATCCAATGTCTTCAGCTATTTCTTGATGTCATGAGTGAATTGAATTAGCTGGAGACTGGCAGTGTGATGCTGAGGACCTCTGGAGGAGGCTGAGATAGATTTCCATTTAGCATTTCTGGCAAAAGTTTGTTGCAACTTCTTCACCCTTATCTTTTGAATTGGTGCAGGGCTCCCCCATCAGTAAGGATGCAGATATTTGTGGAGCTTTCTCATACAATGTTTATTTGTCCACCACTATTGATGACTGGATTTGGCAGGACTCAAGAGCTCAGATCTGATCCAATGGTTGTGGAATTGCTTAGTTGTTTCTATCACTTGCTGCACATACTGTTTGACATGCAAGTAGAGGTGTAGAGCTGGATGAACACAGCAGGCCAAGCAGCATCAGAGGAGCAGGAAGGCTGATGTTTCAGGCCTAGACCCTT
>NW_025970316.1:3990-12455 GCF_021869965.1 Rhincodon typus | reverse complement strand
GCCAAGGAGCGGCCAATTCCACAGCGTGGGAAAGATTCTCAATGTCAAGAATCACACTGCACTGTGCCTGTCTTGTAACTTCCCAAAGCCACGGCCGCTGCCATCCAGAAGGACAAGGGCAGCAGACAGAGGGGGTACACAAGCCTTTGCATATTCCCCTCACCATTCTTTATAAATATGTCGCTGTTCCTCCAGTGTTAATGCCCAGAGCCTAACCCAGTGAAACAGTTAGCACTCAATCTCTGTCCATTTAAGCACCGCTGTACTATTGAAACCTAGACACTCCCCATCCTGAGCCTACTCCCAGTATTACACCCCAGCGCATGTCCATCTCTACACGATTCCCATGTTAGGACACAAATATTATCCATCTCCACTCTGCTCCATTGTACACAACCTAATCATCTCTGCTCCACTTGCAAGCTTCGCACCCAGATTATAAATGTTGCTGTCCATCCACGTCTTGTTCATACCCAAATACTCTCCATTGCCATTCGTGGGCCTCCTGTTATTGAGATCAATGTATACTCTGCCCCTCAGTAATCACGACAGTTTGCTCAGTCACTGGAGTTGACACTCAGACCCTATCCGAGTTCCAGTATCCTCCCACAGTCCAAAGATGTGCAGGTTAGGGTGGATTGGCCGTGCTAAATTGTCCCGTAGTGCCAAGGGATGTGCAGGTTAGGGTGGATTGGCTGTGCTATATTGTCCCATAGTGTACAGGGATGTGCAGGTTAGGGTGGATTGGCCGTGCTAAATTGTCCCATAGTGCCCAGGGATGTGCAGGTTTGGGTGGGTTGGCCGTGCTAAATTGTCCTGTAGTGCCCAGGGATGTGCAGGTTAGGGTGGATTGGCCGTGCTATATTGTCCCACAGTGTACAGGGATGTGCAGGTTAGGGCGGATTGGCCGTGCTAAATTGTCCCGTAGTGCCCAGGGATGTGCAGGTGAGGGTGGATTGGCCGTGCTAAATTGTCCCGTAGTGCCCAGGGATGTGCAGGTTAGGGTGGATTGGCCGTGCTAAATTGTCCCGTAGTGCCCAGGGATGTGCAGGTTAGGGTGGATTGGCATTGCTAAATTGTCCCGTAGTGTCCAGGGATATGTGAATGAGGTGCGTAATTAAGAATGGTTCTGGATGGGATTCTCTGAGGGTGGGTGTGGACTTGTTGGACCGAAGGGCCTGTTGCCATACTGTAGGGATTCTATGATCTAAATCTTTGAGTCAGACATTCGCCAAATTGTTACAGTGTGGCTGGAGGCCAGTCAGGCCACCCACCTTTTCCGCATGCCAATCAGCATTTCACTTCCTGTTGCTTCTCCTCCTGACCCTGCAGGTTGTCATTCAGAAAGGAAGCACATGACAATTCCCTCTTTTCGAAGGCCTCTATTGAATGGGCTTCCATTCGCACTCTCGGGCACCCCATCACCGTGGTCCTCGCCGCGTGGAAAAGGTGTTGCCCTCCTAGCCCTCCTCTCTCTCTGTCTCTCGCCCGCCCCGTTCAACCGATGTCTTATTCTTCTGGATCCTTTCACAATTGGAACTGCTCTCTCCCGCCCTCGTTTCGCCTGGATTTTCTCATGGATCATCGAACTGTACAGTGTGGAAGAGTGTCTTCGGCCCATCTGTCCTGTACTGCCAAAAAGACATGACTAACGATACTCATCCCACTTTCCTGCACTAGGCCCATTGTCTTAAATGTTATAACACTTCAAGCACTTTTTAAAGGTCATCAGCTTTCCTGACTCAACTCCCTCTCCCAGGCAGTACCTTCCAGATCCCCGCCAGCGTCTGGATGAACACACAATTTCCTGAATCCCCCTCTAAATCTCTTTGTTATTGATCCTTCAATTAAGGGAACCAGCTGTTTTCTGTCCATGGCCCTTGTAACCCTATACGCCTCTAAACAGGTCCCCCCTCAACCTTCCCTGCTCCAAAGAAAACAGCCCGAGCTTATCCAGCCTCTCTTCACCGACGAAATGCTCTGTCCCACGGCAACGTCCTGGTGAATCTCCCTCTGCACTCCCTTTCCAATATAATCCCATCCTTCCCATAGTATGGGGACCAGAACTGTACATAGAGCTCCAGCTGGGGCCTCACCAAAGTCCTGTACAGCTCCAACATCACCTCCCAGGTCTTGCAACCTATTCAATGACTGATAAAAGCAAGTATCTCATATGGTTAGAGACAAAAAAAACCCTGCAGATTCCAGAATCCAAGGGAGACAAACGGGAGGCTGGAAGGATACGGCAAGCCAGGCAGCATCTGGAGGAAAGGAGCAGTTAATGTTTTGGATATTACCTTTCTTCAGGACAGTATCTCATATGCTGCCTACCTGTTTAGAATCATAGAATCCCTACAGTGTGGAAACAGGCCAATCGGCCCATCAAGCCCACACCGCCCCTCCGAAGAGCATCCCAACCAGACCCATTCCCTTACATTTCCCATGGCTAACCCACCCTAACCTGCACATCCCTGGGCACTATGGGACAATTTAGCACGGCCAATCCACCCTAACCTGTACATCCCTGGGTACTACGGGACAATTTCGCGTGGCTAATCCACCCTAACCTGCACATCCCTGGGCACTACGGGACAATTTAGCACGGCCAATCCATCCTAACCTGTACATCCCTGGGCACTATGGGACAATTTAACATGGCCAATGCCCCCTAACCTACACATCCCTGGGCACTACGGGACAATTTAGCATGGCCAATCCACCCTAACCTGCACATCCCTGGGCACTATGGGACAATTTATCACAGCCAATCCACCCTAACCTGCACATCCCTGGACACTACGGGACAATTTAGCACGGCCAATCCACCCTAACCTGCACATCTTTGGACTGTGGGAGGAAACTGGAGCACCCGGAGGAAACCCATGCAGACACAGGGAGAATGTGCAAACTTCACACAGACCGTCACCTGAAGGTGGGATCAAATCCGGGTCCCTGGCGCTGTGAGGCAGCGGCGCTAAGCACTGAGCCACTGTGTCACCCCTAAATAACTACCCTATTAACGTACCCAGAGGGTGGCGGGGCCGTCTGGAATGCCCTGTCTGGGAGGGTAGTTGAGGCTGGAAATCCCACAACCTTTAAAAAGGACTTGGATTGGAGCATTTGAGGTGTCACAACATCGAATGCTCCGGGCCGAACACTGGAAAACACGAGCGAGGTCAGATTCAGCCATGAAAATGGGCCTGTGATAAGCTTGGGTTGTTTTCTTTGGAGCAGAGGAATTTGAAAGGGCACCTGATCGACATAAATCCACGTAGGCCGGTTTCCCATCACTGAGCCACCTTTTATTTACATGTGCAGAGTACATGACACTGACCCAGCTAGCACAGAGCTGACTCCTGCAGTGTGCAGACCTCCCCCAACCCCCCAACACTCCCACTTATTTAAAGGTTAGCTGGGGTGGGTGGTATTACTTTCGGTTCTGTGTTATTTACGTGCCTCAGTTTGCTGGGGTGGGTGGTATTACTTTCGGTTCTGTGTTACTTATGTGCCTCAGTTTGCTGGGGTGGGTGGTATTACTTTCGGTTCTGTTCCTTGGTGGTTTGTATACCGGGCCCAGTTCATTGTGTTTATCAATGGAGTTCCAGTTGGAGTGCCAGACCTCCGGGAATTCCTTGGCATGTCTCTGCTTGGCTCATGCTATAATGGATGCATTGTCCCAGTTGAATTCATGTCCTTCTTTGTCCATGTGTGTTGAGACCAGTACAATATATCAGTACAATACACACGGACAAAGAAGGACACAAATTCGACTGGGACAACACGTCAATAATAACACGAGCCTAACAGAGATATGCCAGGGAATTCCTGGAGACCTGGCATTCCAACCGGAACTCCATCGACAAATGCATTGAACTGGACCTGATATACAAACCACTGAGAAACACAACCGGAAATAATGCCAACCACCGCAGCAAACCGAGGCATATAAATAACAAGTGAGACAGAACACCAACGCTTCAGCGGAGGCACGCTGACAACGTTACCTAGCAGGGTAACGAAACGTCTGCAATCAAACACACCCAGCTCAGCGAGCAAGTCTACAACCTCATCCGCAACCTGGGCTACAAATCTTCTCAAACACTTTAAATCCCTGACTGGACCAGATTAACAGCCCTAATCGGGAAGATCCACTTGGCTGACATTCAGCCAATCACTGCACTGAAAGAGGTGTGTAAAATCATGACGGGCATGGACAGGGTGGATAGACAGAAGCTGTTCTCTTCAGTTGAAAGGTCTAGAACAAGGGGTCATCGTTTTAGCCAAGAGGTTAGGAGAGAATTTGAGGAAAAGGCTTATTCGCCCTCGGAATGGTGGAATGGAATTGTTGCAGACAGACCTGATGGGTTGAAGGGCCTTTTCTGTGCTGTGTGACTCTATGACCTGAAGGAGAAAATGGCACAGTGGTTCTCCAGGAGGGAGAAACTCAGCAGGCCTGCTCACGCCAGCTGAGAGTAAGCAGGGTCGACATTTCGAGGTTGGTGACCCTTCATCGGAATGGGTTAGGAGCTAACTAGACTGGCAGAGGAGGCAGTGCCACCAGACTCTGGTAACCTGGTCAGGGGTAACCTGCCTGGTCAGTGCTGTTCCTGTTGTCCACAGGAATGGGCAGCGCTGCCTCCAGGAGTTTGATGGCCAACTGCGTTCTGCCAAGGGTAGGTGCCACTCTCTTCTCTCTATCCGCTGCCTGGCACTCGGTGTCTCTCTCTCTCTCTCTGTGACCATCCAGGTGGCCCGCCAAGGCTGGTAGCTCTGCTTCTCTCGGTACATCCTGCAAAGCCTAACCTCACCAACTCTTGGCATCGTCCTCACCCACCCACCATGTGCCTTCTGCCCGGCCTGAGTGACACCCCACCCCAGCTCTGAGACCTGTGTGGCCCAGTCGGTGCCACCCCTTCCCCCCTTCCAGCCCAAGATGGGGCAAAGAGAGCCAGGATGGGTGAAGGGAGTGCCCAGCATTCTGCTCTGCCACCCACTAAGGAGAGGATCCATGCCTCTCTCTTCCATCCCCTGTCTTTCCCACTGAACGTTCCCCACTCTTCATCTCGCTGTGGCTCTCATTAGACCATATTAGAGCTACTGGAGCAGAATTAGGCCATTCAGCCCATCGCACTTGCGCTGCCGTTCGTCCAAGGCAATATGGTCTTCAACCCTACTCTCCTGCCTTTCTCCCTTAACCTTCAATCCCCTAACAAATCAGGAAACTGTCCATCTCTATCTGAAACACACTCAATGACTTGGCCTCCACAGCCCACTGCGACAATGAGTCCCATCAGTTCTGAGGAAGTGTCACTGGACTCTATTTTTTACCTTCACAGATGCTGCCAGACCTGCTGGGCTTTTCCTGCAACTTCTGTTTTTGTTCCCACAGATTCACCTTGCTCTGGCTGAAGAAATTCCTCCTCATTCCAATTGGGAGGGAAGTGATGGCCTAGTGGCCGAATTCTGAGGCTCGGGTAATGTTTTGGGTTCGAATCCCACCACGGCAGATGGTGGAATGTGAATCTAATTAAAGGAATCTGGAATTAAGAGTCTAACGATGGCTATGAATTCATTGGTTGATTGTCAGAAAAACCCATCTAGGTCCCTAAGTTCCTCTTCATACCGTCTGGCTTACATGTGACTCCAGACCAAAGTGGTTACCCTTCTGGGGCAATTAGAGAAGGGCAATAAATGCTGGCCTGGCCAATGAAGCCCTCATCCTGTGAATGAATATAAAAAGAGGTCAGTTCGAAAGGGTCGTCTCTTCACTCTGAGGCTGTGCCTTTGGCTCCTAGTCTCTGCAACTGGTGGAAATTTCTTCTCCATGTCCACTCTATCCAGGGCCTCTCCATATTCTGTAAGTTTCAATCAGATTCCACGCCCACCCCCCACATCCTTCTAAGCTCCACTGAGTACAGACCCAGAGTCCTATCTTACATACACTCAATGACTTGGCCCCCACAGTGGACATGAGTTCCACAGATTCGCTCCACCCTCTGGCTGGAGAAATTCCTCCTCATCTCAGTTGGGAGGGAAGTGATGGCCTAGAGGCTGGACAGTTAATTCTGAGGCTCGCTCTTCATGCGGCAAGTCCTTTATCCCCGGGGATCCTTTTCCATCAACCATATCAACTCCACGGTCAGTCATTGCCCATCACTTGTCAATGTTGACAGTGAAGCCAACTCTCTTCCTCCATCTGTCCCTCCATCTCTCTCTCCCTCCCTCTATCCCTCCCTCTCTCCCTCTCTCTCTCTCCCTCCCTTTCTCTCTCCCTCTCTCTCTCCCCCTGTGTCTGTCTCTCTCTCCCTCCCTCTCTCTCCCTCCCTCTCTCCCTCTCTCCCCTCTCTCCCCCTCCCTCTCTCCCTCTCTCTCCCTCTCCCTCTCTCTCTCGGGTCTTCTCGGAGCCAATTGGGTGAGCAGGAAGCCAAAAGGGGAGTGAGCTGCTCCATCGGAAGACATCTCCTCGAACTCTGAGGAAGGTAGGCCTGAGGCCCTCAGGGGAATTAGCAAGAAAGGCCACCTCCTGCAGTGTCCTTCCATTGCACCAACCTCCTTACCCCACTCCCCATCCCACCACCCTACCATGCCAGCTCCAACGCAGTGATGAACCCTGGGTAGCCCGGCCTGTTTCCTTCAGCAAAGAGAAGACAATATCGAGGTACATAAGATGATGGGGGCATGGGCAGAGTGGACAGTGAGCAGCTGCTTCCCTGAGTTGAAGGGTCTTTCACAGCGGGGAGTGAACAGCAGGAGATTTAGAGGGGATTGGAGGATCAACCTTTGACCCCCAGAGGTTGGTAAGGGTCTGGAATGAGGTAGGTAACTCACAACTTCTAAAAAGTTGACATCCTCCCGGTATTGTCACTGGACTGCAAATGCAGAGATCCAGGTAATGTTCTCGGGAACCCCCAGGTTCAAAACCTGCCACAGCGGATGGTGGAATTTGAACTCAATGCAAATCTGGAATTCGGCATTTCATGACGGCCATTGTTCATTGTCGGGAAAACCCAACTGGTTCAACAATGTCCTTCAGGGGAGGAGAACAGCCACCCAGTCTGGGCCTACACATGACTCCAGACCCACAGCAACATGGTTGACTCCTAACTGCCTTAGACCATCAACGTGATAGAGCCCAGAAGGGGTCCATTTGGCCCGTCTTGTCCATGCTGGCCCAAAGCCACCCAGATGCCCTTTCTAATCCAGGATGCAGCCCATTGCCCCTGCGGCTTACAACACTGACGGTGCACAAATTTTTCAAAGGGTTTAAGGTCTCACTTTCCACCCACTGACACAGACTCTAGGAAAGTTCCCGATGGTGAGGAGTATGTCACATGAGGAGCGGTTGAGGACCCTGGGTCTGGAGTTTAGAAGGATGAGGGGGACACAGACACGCTCAGGGTATCTGGGCATTCATAAACATCGCTTGGGGTCACCTGACCAAAACCACCAAGGCCCACGGCCAACTAGACCTCGCCCACCACCCAGCTGTGGGACCTGGGACAACCCTGAGATGCCACAGGAAGGGAAGAGAAAAGGGAGATGATTGAGGTCTCATTGGTGGCATTGCATTGTATATCGATGCTCACAGCTCAGTCAGCACTCATGGGCTTCACACCACATCTGTCTGTCTGCCGGTGTCTCTGAGCAGTGCCAACTATAACCATGATGCCGACCATCATGTCCTGAAAGGAGCGATGACCAATGTTGAGGCATTGTGCACCGTGTGCGACTAAGAGGGGCATGGTCTCAAACAGACCAATGAGAGCTCCAGACATCTTTTGCCACACTCAGTCAACCATCCCTCTTCTAACCCTGACCTCTGGGTCCAATGTTGTCGCTTCCCAATCCAAACCCCTACACCCAACACCCCTTCCGAGGGGAGTGGTTGGCAATACCTCTGGGCAAACAGGGTAACAAGTCCATCTGGGTTATCGGCGCACACAGGTCAGAGTCTCCCAATCACAAAGAACTGTCGCCATCCAGAAGCAGTTAGCGCTGCCACCTCACAGCCCCCGGGACCCGGGTTCGATCCCACCCTCGGGCAACTGATTGTGTGGGGTTTGCACATTCTCCCCGTATCTGTGTGGGTTTCTTCCGGGTACTCTGGTTCCCACCCATAGTCCAGGGATGTGCAGGTTAGGGTCGATTGGCCATGCTAAATTGACCCATAGTCTACAGGGATGTGCCGATTAGGATGGATTGGCCGTGCTAAATTGTCCCGTAGTGCCCAGGGATGTGCCGATTAGGATGGATTGGCCGTGCTAAATTGTCCCGTAATGCCCAGGGATGTGCAGGTTAGGGTGGATTGGCCGTGCTAAATTGTCCCATAGTGCCCAGGGATGTGCGGCTTAGGGTGGATTGGCCATGCTAAATTGTCCCGTAGTGTTCAGGGATGTGCAGGTTAGGGTGGATTGGCTGTGCTAAATTGTCCCATAGTGCCCAGGGATGTGCAGGTTAGGGTGGAT
>NW_025970316.1:0-3980 GCF_021869965.1 Rhincodon typus | reverse complement strand
TGTCCCATAGTGCCCAGGGATGTGCAGGTTAGGGTGGATTGGCCGTGATAAATTGTTCCGTAGTGTTCAAGGATGTGCGGGTTAGGGTGGATTGTCCGTGCTAAATTGTCCCGTAGTGTTCAGGGATGTGCAGGTTAGGGTGGATTGGCCGTGCTAAATTGTCCCATAGTGCCCAGGGATGTGCAGGTTAGGGTGGGTTGGCCGTGCTAAATTGTCCCGTAGTGCCCAGGGATGTGCAGGTTAGGGAGAATTGGCCGTGCTAAACTTTTCATAGTTTCCAGGTTAGGTGGGTCAGCCACAGGAAACGCATAGAGTGAGATGCTCTTCAGAAGTTTGGCCCGGGATTGATGGGCCGAATGGATTCTAAGACTTTTCGCGGCACATTGTGCTGGCACTGGCTCTTCAAACCACTGACATTAAGTCATGCAAGCCTCCTCCATGCCCTGCTCAATGCACAGGTCTGTCAGTATTGCCCTCTCCCTTGAAAGGATTCTCCTCTTCCTGTCGCTGTGTCGCCCTGTGCCCCACCCAAATCTTCTTCCCATGATTCCCAGCACCATCTCCCTCCACCCAACCTGACTTCAGGAATCTGCACGTGCCCACCTTGCGCCCTCCGTATGAGCTGACCACCCCAGGGTGTGGCCATACTGACCGAGGGACATCTCCCACGTGACCCCAGTCCCACCTCCACTTGACCGTAGTTCCCCAACGCCCATTCCAAATAGAGATGCTCCCCACCACTTCGCCAAAGCCCAGGCCCCTTTTCACAACCCCCGCTTCGCCCCAAACCTCAACCCCAAGAACAGATTCCCAACCCCACTTCCCTCAGCAACCAACTCCCACCCTCCCCCAAACCCCCCTCACCGTCCCACTCCTTTCGTCACCCTTCCCCTTCAGCTTTACTGGACGGGCCGAATGGCCTTACCGTTGATAGCCCCTTTGAGCAACTGAAACGGAGTCAGGGTCCAAACCGCTGACCGTTAACGGCACACCTCCGGGACTGTGCTCCCACCCTACCCCCCACCCCCCCAAAAAAAACCCCTCCGGAGCCGAATCTGTAGAACTGCAGTACTGACCCGCTCCCCGGGCACACAAACCATTTGAGGTCAACCCATTGACCAATCCCCTGGGGGCTTCCCTTGACACACTCTCGCGGGGGCATCCGCCAGGCGGGTACCTCATTGGTCTACGGTGGCGATTGCTCACTGTAAGCTACAGTAAGCAACAGCCCAGTGGTGTTATTACTTGACCGTTAATCTAGAGACCCAGGTAATGCTTCTGGAGAGGCAGGCCTGGGTTCGAATCCTGCCAACGTAGATGGTGGAATTTGAATCCAATAAAAATCTGGAATGTAGTGTTTAATGATGGCCATGGGATTGTCAGGAAATAACCCCATCTGGGTCACAAATGTCCCATAAGGAAGGAAACTGCCATCCTTACCTTGTCTGGGCCTACATGTGACTCCAGACCCACAGCCATGTGGTTGGCTCTTTCAAGCCCTGTGGGCAATTAGGGACGGACAATAAATGCTGTGCCTAGCCAGCAACATCCTGGAGGGGGCACAATTTTAAGGTGATTGGAGGAAGGTATAGGGGAGATGTCAGAGGTAGGTTCTTTACACAGAGAGTGGTGGGTGTGTGGAATGCGCTGCCAGCAGTGGTAGTGGAGTCAGATACTTTAGAGACTTTTAAGCGACTCTTGGATAGGCACAAGGAGGATGGTAAAATGTAGGGTATGGAGGGTAGATTGATTTTAGTAGGATAATAGGTCGGCACAACATCGCGGGCCGAAGGGCCTGTACTGTGCTGTACTGTTCTACGTTCTCACCTTGTGAATGAGTTAAGAAAAAGAGGAATTTGAGACGAGGCTGGAGCACGTGGCATGTTTGTTGCAGTAAATATCGAGAGGCCGTGGATAGAGTGGACATGGAGAAGACGTCCCCACTGAGAGGAGAGACCGGGAACCGAGGAAACAGCCTCAGAGTGAACGGATGGTGAGGAGGGATTTCTCCAGCCAGAGGGTGGTGAACCTGTGGATCTCATTGCCGCAGAGAGCTGTGTAGGACAAGTCATGGAATGTCTTTAATATGAAGGTTCTTGACTGCTGAGGTGATCAAGGGTTATAGGGAGAAAGGGGTTGGACAGCCACAATTGAATGGTGGAGTAGAGGGAAGAGGGCTGAACGGTTTAATTCTGCCCCTATAAGTTAATGGTACATTTGGCCTACCACATAGATTTCTGGCAGCCCTGGATGTTAATAAACTGGGAAACATGCAAACAAAGATTTACAAGGATGCTATTGGGACTGGAATGTTTCAGTTATAAGGAATTTATAAATTATATTTTCCCTGGAGCATCAGGAGGGCTGCGGGGCGATCTTATAGAGGTTTATAAAATCATGACGGGCGGCACGGTGGCTCAGTGGTTAGCACTGCTGCCTCACAGCGCCAGGGACACGGGTTCGGTCCCACCCTCGCGCGACTGTCTGCGTGGAGTTTGCACATTCTCTGCGTGGGTTTCCTCCGGGCGCTCCGGTTTGCTCCCACAGTCCAAAGATGTGCAGGTTAGGGTGGATAGGCCGTGCTAAATTGTCCCTTAGTACCCAGGGATGTGCGGGTTACGATGGATTGGCTGTGCTGTAGTGCCCAGGGATGTGCAGGTTAGGGTGGATTGGCCGTGCTAAATTGCCCATAGTGTTCAGAGATGTGTGGATTAGGTGGGTTATCAGTGAATGGGTTTGGGTGGGTGCTCTGAGGGTCGGTGTGGACTTGTTAGGCCGAAGGGCCTGTTTCCACACTGTAGGGATTCTATGGATAGGGTGAATAGCCAAGGTCTTTTCCCCCAGAGTAGGGGAGTTCAAAACTAGAGGGTGTAGGTTGAAGGTGAGAGATGAAAGATTTAAGAGGGACCTGAGGAGTAACTTTTTCACGCAGAGGGTGGTGTGTATATGGAAGGAGCTGCCAGAGGAAGTGGTGGGGGCTGGTACAATTATAACATTTTTATGAGCTGTAAAGGAGAAGCTAGGAAAAATTGGGGTTGTTTTCTCTGGAGCGGCGGAGGCTGCTGGGAGATTTGATGGAAGTCTGCAAAATTATGAGATGCATAGATAGGGTTGACAGTCAGAAACGTTTTTCCCAGAGTTGAAATGTTTAATATGAGGGGACATGTATTTAAAGTGAGAGGGGAAACATTCAGAGGAGATGTGTGGAGCATATTTTTTTTTACACAGACAGTGGTAGGAATGTGGAATGTGTTTCCAGGGGTGGTGGTGGAGGCAGATATGACAGGGGTGTTCAAGGGGCTTTTAGATAGTCACATGAATATGCCAGGAATGGAGGGATATGGACCAAGGGCAGGGAGAAAGGATTAGTTTAATTTGACATCATGTTTGGCACAACATTGTGGGCCGAAGGGCCCATTCCTGTGCTGTACTGTCCTATGTTCTAAAAGGCATCTGGATGGGTACATGAATAGGAAGCGTTGAGAAGGATATTGGCCAAATGCTGGCAAATGGGAGCAGTTCAGTTTGGGAAACCTGGTCGTCACAGATGGGATGGGCCGAAGGGCCTGTTTCCCTGTTGTGCAGTGCAGCCCCGTTGGCCTGAGGACTGACAGCGGTAATGTGAAGTGCCTGGTGATACTTGTGTGCCAAGAGACACTGACAGGTGACAGTGAGGTGCTGCGAGCATGTGGTTTGGTGCTAAGTGAGTGAGTCACATAAAGAGGGCGAGAGTGAGGCCTTAAAAATAGCCTGGACCATGAGCTCAGTATATGTCCCAGCATGCAGCAGCCTTTCAATGATACCTCAGAGTACATCTCTGAAAGGAAAGGCCTCAACACGCTGTGGTATGGTGGCTCAGTAGTGAGCACTGCTGCCTCAGAATGCCAGCGACACAGTTCAATCCCACCCTTGGGTGACTGTGTGTATGGAGTTTGCATGTTGTCCCTGTGTCTGCATGACTTTCCTCCCACAGTCCAAAG
>NW_025970315.1:7540-12455 GCF_021869965.1 Rhincodon typus | reverse complement strand
GTGAGAGAGAGAGACAGCATGTGAGTGTGTGTATGAGAGAGTGTGTGTGTATGTGAGAGACTGAGTGTGTGTTTGTGTAAAGGACAGCGTGTGAGCGTTTTTCTGAGAGAGAGCGAGAGTATGAATGAATGAGTGAATGTGTATTTGTGCGCGAGGGACGGTGGGTGAGTGTGTGTGAGAGAGGGAGACTGTGAGCGAGTGTGAATGAGTGAGTGAACGAGCATGTGTTTGTGTGGGTTTATATGAGCGAATCCCTTCTCTCACCCCCATCCACACCCCCATCCTCTTAACTACACCTTCTAAGCTAATCGAGAGTCCCCGCGCCTCCTGAAACCAAAGCCCCCGTGCACCCGGCTCCCGCCACCGCCTCCCATCCCCTCTCCCACTCACATTCCCGCTACACCTCGCCGGTTCCTGCTCCGACCCACCAAGTCTAATTTGAATTCAGGACAGCCAATAGGAAAGGCAGTGAACTTCAGCTGACGCCCAGGGTTGGGGGTTGGAGAAGTGGGGGTGGGGGATGGGGTGGGGGATGTCATTGCTTCTAGTTCCCCAGACAAACACTTTGTTTCATTACTCTCCCCCCAGCCCCGTGTCCCCCTCCCCACCATCCGACCTCGCCAGGGAAACCTGTAGGTAAGTCGTATGTAGACGCGCAACTCGGTGGGTCCCATCGGAGAAAGAGAGAGGGGAGAGGGAGAGGAGAGAGAATAAAAGGAGGGGAGAGAAAGATAAACACAGTGAAACGGGAGAGAGGAAGAGACACAGGGAGACGTAGGAGCGAAAGACAGAGAGACACACGGTGAGAGAGAGAGAGGCGTAGGAGCTAAAGAGAATGCGGGAGAGAGAGAGAGAGAGACGGAGAGACAGAGACGTGGGAACGAACGAGAGAGAGAGAGAGGTAGGAGCGAAAGATAGAGAGACACAGGGAGAGAGAGACATGGGAGCAAAAGAGATAGAGAGAGACAGAGAGAGAGAGAGACGTGGGGAGCGAAAGACAGACAGACAGACAGAGAGAGAGACAGACAGACACCGAGAGAGACGTGGGAGAGATAGAGAGAGAGGGGGATGGAAGAGACGGAAAGACAGGTCGAGAGAGCTCGAGACAGAGAAAGGGAGATAAAGTGGGAGAAGAGGAAGGGACAGAGATGGAGAGGTAGGAAGAGAGAGACGCAGAGAAGTGCAGACAGACAAGGGGAGAGAAAGAGAAAGAGAGAGCGAGAGAGACAGAATACAACAGAGAGAGAGAGCACGTACTCAGGGTGATAGTCAGGGGTAAATAATACAGAGACCATTGCCCTAGGTTAGTTTATTAACGTGGAATGCCACGTTTCCCTGGTTATGTCGCTGGCTCAATAGGATCTAATCCCCCACCCCAAGTAATCAATTACTTGTAGAAGTTTGATCAATAAAATTACTTACCGTCGAATGAAAAAGTACAGGAGCGAGGCATCGAAAACAGACATACACACGCATTCAGACTTACTCACACAAAAGCACACAACGCACAGAGCCACGCACTCTCTCTCACGCACTACACATAGAGCCACACGTAACACACCCAGACACAGGCACACACACACAAAAATACACACACACACACACACACACACACGCGATCACACCCCTACTCACTCCAACATACAGACACACACAGGCACACACATAAATACACACACACTATCACAGCCTTACTCTCTCACATAATTACACACAGATGCACACACACACAAACACACAGGCACACACAAACACACAGAAAACGCACACACACACAAACACACACACACACAGGCTCACTCGCTGTCTTACACAGACACACACTTAAAATGCGAATACATATCTGAAACTGGGGGATAAAATTGCATCTGAATTTTAAAAAAAAAGAACAAATGCATTAATTTAATTTAATTTAATCACATTCCATTTAATGGTGATTTTAAATCGCCCGTCTACTTTTCCCTTTAGAAAATAAATTATTTGATGGGTTATCGTTTAGCAGAAATCGAGTAAAGGCAGGTGTCGGGGGATGTAAAATGGATAAATACTGGGAGCGGTTACAGAAGTTTAAAACAGTAACAATTATTGATAATACTTTGCAAATTATCCGTGCCCAATTCTCCTCAAATTGAGAAATATTACAGGGGACGGCGATTGAGAACGGTCATTTCTGTAGAACGGGAACGCAGCCTCATTAATCCCACCGACAGTGCTTCATCCGAAAGAAAAAAAGGAGGGACAGAATGTGGAAGAGGGAGAGACAAAGAGAGAGAGAGAGGCAGGGAGGGAGGCAGAGAGAGAGAGACGAAGAGACAGAGAGAGAGGCAAGGAGGGAGACAGAGAGAGTGGCAAAGAGAGAAAAAGGCAGAGAGAGAGAGAGAGAAAAAAAGAGACACAGTTGAAGGGGGTCAGAGAAAGACAGATATACAGAGAAAGATTGCTAGAGGGAGAGAAACTGAGGGGTCAGCGAAACAGAGGGACAGAGACACAGAGAGAGACAGAGAGACGACGGAGACAGAGAAAGACAGATACATAGAAAGAGAAAAGGAGGAGGGTAAGAGAGGGACAGAGAGAGAGAGTGAGACAGATAGAGATAAAGAGAGAGGGACAGAGAGAGACAAAGCGACAAAGAGAGAGAGGGAGGGAGCAAGAGAGAGAAACAGGCAGACGGAGGGAGGCACAAAAGACTAAGATATACAGAGAGAGAGAGAGACGAAGACACAGAGAGACAGACAGAGAGAAAGAGAGAGAGAGACAGACAGATAGATACAGATGGAGAGCGAACCGAAAAAAGAAACACAGACGGAGAGAGAGAGACAGACAGACAGAGAGAGGGAGAGACAGAGACACTGAGAGGGACAGAAAGAAAAAGTCGGAGAAAGAGAGAGAAACTCAGGGAGAGAGAGAAAGTGAAGGAGATAGAGACAGACAGACGGAGAGAGAGAAGCATTGAATATTTGGAATCCTTTATGTATTTTTCCCGAGAACTGTCGGCGAAACACTCACTACCTCACACTTGAAGAAACTTCCGAGCCGGTTCCGCAGGTGGAATCGGTAACGTGAAACGTATATAGTCGCATTAATTTACTTCCCTGCATCTGTAATTATTTCAAACATTCGCTCAGAAACTGCAGGGATTTTTATTTTAAATTGTAAATAGCATTTTCGTTTTTAGGCGGCTTGTTAGGAGGACGTTGTTGATAGTTTTATTTAAAGACACGCGGACACGTACAGACAGATAGACACAGAGACAGACAGACACACAAGCTCACACATATACAGCGAGAGACACACACGGACACACATGCAGACAGACGCACACAGACACAGGCGGACAATCATAGACGGACACACATAGTGCGAGACACACAGACAGACACACACACAGACAGTCACACAGAGTAAGAGACACACAGTTACACACACACACACACAGTCGCACACACTACATCACACGTATTCTCTCACGAACCCTCTCGCACACGCTGCCTGCCTCGCACGCACATTCACACACTCTCACAAACTCACACGCAAACCTACTTTCACATACTCTCGCGTTCACACACGCTGTCTCTCGCTCTCACTCACACACGAACATACTCTCTCACACTCTCACACGCACACCCGTTGCCTCTCGTTCTCTCTACCACAGGCATTCTCTCTCACTCTCACGCACACAATCTCTCACACACTCTCGCAAACTTTCACAAGCGCTCTCACTCTCTCTCACACACAAACCCACTTTCACACACTCTCACGCTCACACCCGCTGTCTCTCGCTCTCACACACATACGAACATATTATCTGTCACTTTTACGCTGTCTCTCTCTCTCTATCACAGACATTCTCACTCTCAAGGACTCACATTCACATACGGTCTGTCTTTCCCATACACAAACACACCGTCTCTCGCTCACTCTCTCACTCACATTCTGTCTCACACACAAACATACTCACGCATCCCTTTATTCACACACGCTCTCCCTCACGCACACGCTGTCTCTCGCTGTTCTCACACATATTGTCTTACTCATACGCTCTCTCTCTCACACACACACACGCGCACACACAAACATACTCTCTCACACACCCTCACATTCACACACGATCCCTCTCTCTCTCACACACTGCCGTCTCTCTGACACAGGGAGACACACAGAGGCAGACAGAGATACAGAGAAAGACAGAGTGAGAGAGACGCAGAGGCCTACACAGACAGACACAGAGAGGCACAGGGAGACACAGACATACACAGATGCACAGAGAGAAAGAGACGGTCACGCAGACACACAGAGAGATACACGCAGGCAGAAAGAGAGAGACAGAGAGACAGAGACACAGGGAGACAAAGACGTACACAGACACAGAGAAAAGAGAGAGTCACACAGACACACAAGGGAACTTATACACACAGGGAGATACAGACACAGAAAGAGAGACAGTGAGGGGGAGTTGGAGACAGAGGGAGAAAAAGAGGGAGAGACACAGACAATGATACAAAATGAGAGAGACAGAGAGAAAGAGAGACAAAGATCAGGGGAGGGAAGAAAGACAGAGAGATTTAGTGAGATAGAGAGACAGACAAACAGAGATGGGGAGGGCCAGAGAGAGAAACAGGAAGAGAGACAAAACGAGACAAAGAGACAGAGAGACAGAGAGAGAGAAAAGAGAGAGAGAGACAAGGAGACAGAGACAGAGAGAGAGCGACAGTGGGAGATGGAGTTGGAGACAGAGAGAAACAAAGAGAGAGACAGACAGAGAGGAGAGAGAGAAACAGTAAGACAGGGAGAAAGCCAGAGTGAGGCGAGAGAGAGAGAGAGGGAGGGTGAGAAAGAGCCAGAGAGATTGAGAGAGGGAGAAAGAGACAGAGAGAGCGAGAGATAGAGAGAGGGACAGAGGGGGGGGAGGGGGGGG
>NW_025970315.1:7229-7440 GCF_021869965.1 Rhincodon typus | reverse complement strand
GTAGGTGCGGACACGGAGCTGGGACGAGCTGGGTGGGGACGAGAGGAGGGAGAGAGAGAGGGGGAGAAGGAGACAGGGAGGGGGAGAGAGAGCGAGAGGGGGGGGGGGGGTGAACGGGGGAGAAAGGGACAGAAAGTTAAACGCAGGCAAAAGTTGTTAATCTGACCCCAAACTTCAAATCACCCCTCCCCCCACCCCGACCCCTTCAGCC
>NW_025970315.1:0-6829 GCF_021869965.1 Rhincodon typus | reverse complement strand
GTGTGTGGGTGTGAGTGTGTAAGTCTATCTCTGTGAGTGTGTGTGTGGGTGTGCGAGTGCAAATGTGTCCCGTTCGCCCTTCGATCTTTGATTGTGTCTTGTTCTATCTTCCCCTCCCCATTCCCCCCTCCTCCGTCCATCCCCTTCCTCCCCACCCCAACCCACCCCCACCCCCCTCGACAACCCGCCTCCCCTGAACCCCTCCTCCTTCCGTGAACAACAAACACCAACCCCTAGGCCATAGCCCCTGGTATCCCCCGCACTCCCGGACGCGGAAGAAGCGAAAGCCTTACAGCAAGGGGCAGATTGCAGAGCTGGAGGGGGAGTTCATGGTGAACGAGTTTGTCACCCGGCAGCGCCGAAAGGAACTTTCCGACCGGCTCACCCTCACGGACCAGCAAGTCAAAATCTGGTTTCAGAACCGGCGGATGAAAAAGAAACGGCTCTACCTGCGAGAGCAGGCTTTGAACTTCTTCTGAGAGGCAGAGAGGTGGTGGTGGGGGAGGCCGGGGGTGAAACAGAGAGACAGACAGACAGACAGAGAGAGAGAGAGAATGAGAGAGACAGAATGAGAGAGAGAACGAGAGAGACGATGAGAGAGAATGAGAGACAGAGAGAGAATGAGAGAGAGAGACAATGAGGGAGAGAGATGTGACAGAGACACAATGGGAGAGAGAGACTGAGAGAGAGAGAGACAATGAGAGAGAGAGAGAGACAATGAGACAGACAATGTGAGAGAGAGGCAATGAGAGAGATAATGAGAGAGACAATGAGAGAGAGAGAGACATTGAGAGAGACAATGAGAGAGAGAGAATGAGAGAGACAATGAGAGAGAGAGGCAATGAGAGAGAGAGACAATGAGAGAGAGATAATGTGAGAAAGAGCGACAATGAGAGAGAGAGACAGAGACAGGGAGAGAGAGAGAATGAGAGAGAGAGAATGAGAGAGAGAGACAATAAGAGAGAGATAAAGAGACAGAAATGGAGGAGAGAGACAGAGACACACACAGACACACACACACAGACTGGACTCGATTGCGTTCTACTGACTTTTTCTATATGACAAAAATCCAAAACATGCACGCTTTGGGGAGAAAGAAATGTGTGCGTGTTTGTGTGTGTGTGTCTGTATGTGTGTGTCTGTATGTGTCTCTATGTGTGTGTGTGAGAGAGAGAGAGTGTGTGTTTGTGTGTGTCTGTGTGTATTTGTGTGCGTGTGTCTCTATTTGTGTGTGTGTCTGTGTGTGTCTCTGTGTGTAGGGGGGCTAGTTCTTTTGCCAAATAAAAGGTCAACAATTTCTGCGCGCTCTGACGAGATGTAGATTTCGCAACGAAACTGACACGTTGTCCTGAGGGAATAAGGACCGAGTTTATTCACCGACACTCGAGCTCTGTATTACCGAAGCTATATACATATATGATATGTTACATATGTGAGTCAATCCCGGCCGCGTGGAGTGGAGTGTGCACTGACAATGTATGGAATATATTGTGTTTGCATGTATTGAAAAAAAAAATCCCGGACGTATAGAGTTGAGAGTTTATTGATGATGACAGAAAATAATATTATTGAACAACCACAGCTCTCTACGATTCACAGTCTATTGATTATATATAATTTATTGTATACATATCGTGCAGCCCCAACCATATGGTGTTGTGTCTGTTGAAAATACACGTGTGATATATTGTACATATCGAACAACCCCGCCTTAAGGGGTTGAGCGTCTGTTAATATTTCGTTCAATTCCTACCGTTCTATGTGGGAGGCACTGCTGAAAGTTAATGTTTCTGTATGTATTTGTGTGTCTGTGTGTGTGTGATAGTGGTTGTGGGTGTGCCAGAGAGTGTGTCTGGGTCTGAGAGAGTATTTGTGTATGTGTGACTCTGTGTGTGGGTGTGTGTGTGTGTGTGTGAGACAGTGTTTGCGGGTGTGAGAGAGAGTACTTGTGGATCTGAGAGACAGTTTTTGTGCGTGTCTGTATGTGAGAGACAACGTTTCAGTGTGTGTGTGTGTCAAGTGTTTCTGTGTGGGAGAGTGTTTATCTTAAGTCTGTGAGTTTGTGTGTATGTGTGTGTGTCTGTATATGTGTGTGAATGTTTTGCGTGGGTGCGTGTGAGAGAATGTTTGTGCGTGTCTATGAGAGAGGGTGTGCGTACGTGTGGGTGCATTTGTGAGTCTGTGTGTGTCTCTCTCTGTGCGTGTGTTTCTCTGTGTGTGTGTGTGTGTGTCTGTGCGTGTGTTTCTCTGTGTGTGTGTGTGTGTGTGTGTGTGTGTCGTTTATCTGACAGAGGGAGGTTCCGTCCGCGGTCTGTGAGAGAAAAAAAACAATTGATTTGGAGAGACAAAGTTTAGTGGTGGGATGGGAGCGAGTGTGTGTGTGGGTGTGTGTGTGTGTGTGTGCGCACATCGGTGTGTCTGTGTGTGTGTCCCTGCGTCTGTGTGTCTGCGTGTGTGCGTCTCTGTGTGTGTCTGTGTATTTGTGTGTGTGTGTGCGTGAGGTATTTGGGGGCCGTCGATTTCAGATAAACGATGTTTTGCCTTCATGACTAACTTGTGATCAGTTCCGATTTAATTAAATTTTAGCCCCGTGGTTTCGGAATTAACTTTAAGATTGGGAGGGAGCGGGGCGACAAGGAGACGGGGAGAGAGCGAGACAGGAGGGAAGAGACTGCGGGGAGTGGGGGGAGGGGTGGAGGTGGTGGGAAAAGGAGGCGGCGGGTGTGTGTTGGAGTTATTGCTGAGAGACCGAGACAGACTAAGCGAGAGAGGTATAGACTGGGAGACAATGGGAGACAGAGACACACACACACAGAGAAGGAGAGGGAGAGACAAGAGGGGGAACGTGACAGAAGAAGTTAAGGGTGACGGGAGAGAGACACGGAAACACATAGATAGTTAGATAGATAGATAGATAAATGGAGAGAGAGAGGCAGATACATAGGTAGATAGAGAGATACATACGTAGATAGATAGAGAGAGAGAGAGATAGAGAGAGAGTGAGAGACTGAGATGTAGAGAGTGAGGCAGACATACAGAGAGGCAGAGAGAGTGAGAAACAGAAACAGAAGCGGAGAGAGTGATTGGACACTGGGAGACAGAGAGAAAGACATAGACACAGAGAGAAAAAGACAGAAGAGAAACAGGGAAAAATAGACAGAGGAGAAAAAAGAGAAAGGAAAAGAGAGAGAAAGGGGAGAGAGAGAAAGAGACAGGGTGAGAAACAGAGAGAAAAAGAGGCAGGAAGAGAGAGATGGAGAGAGAGAGAGAGACAGATAGAGAGAAAGAGATAGAGAGAGACAAATATACAGAGAGAGCGCGAGAGAGAGACGGGGAGAGAGAGACAGGGGGAGAGAGGCGGGGGAAAGAGACGGTGTAGAGAGAGAGAGACTGCGGGGAGAGACAAGGGGAGAGAGGCAGGAGGAGAGATAGACGGTGAGAGAGAGGTGGGGAGAAGAGACAGGGGAGAGAGAGACGGGGAAGAAAGGAGGGGGAGAGAGAGGCAGGGGGAGAGGGGCAGGGGGAGAGAGAGATAGGGGAAAGAGAGAGAGGGAGAGAGAGGCAGGGGGAGAGAAAGAGGGGGGGGGGGGTTGGGGGAGAGAGGCAAGGGATGAGAGAGACGGGGGAGAGAGATTGGAGGGAGATGGGGATGGACACTGGGAAACGGAGAGAGACAAAGGTACAGAAAATGGCAGAGAGAATGGGGGAGGAGATTTTTTTTTAAAAAGGAAAAGGCTTTAAACTTGTAGAGATCACGGTCATTGTCATGCACCATGAAAAAGACAAAACAGGCAAGGACAGCATCTGGGCACACTGGAGCTGTTCTGTCTTTAAAATGGGGGAGGGATAGTAGTCTGTCATTGACTGTGAGCTTGAAATGAACACCTTTTTTTTCTTCTCTCTTTCCCTCTCCCCCCTCTCCTTTTTCTGTTCACTGTGTTGGGAGAAGTCTGATCCTCGCCAAATCAACTCCAGGCCTCTCCTGCACCCACCCCCCACCGCCCCCATCCCCAAACCACCCCTTTACAAAATTCTCCATGAGATGCTCTAAGGAGTATATGGAACAAACACACCCACCAGCCCCTCTCTGAACGGAGAAGGTGAAGTCAATGATCAGGTTAGATTAGTGTGGGGTGTGGGGAGGTGGGGCGGTGTGTGGTTTGTGTGTGTGTGTATGTGTGTGTGTGTGAGAGAGAGAGAGTGTGTGTTTGTGTCTGTCTCTGTGTGCGTGCATGTGAGAGAGAGTGTGTGTGTGTGTGAGTGAGTGTGCTTGTTTGTGTGTGTGTGAGAGAGAGACAGAGAGAGAGAGAAAGAGAGTGTGTGACAGGGGAGAGGGTTGGAGTCTGCGAGAGACCGAGAGAGAGTGGGAGTGAATGTGTGAGCGAGTATGAGAATGAGAGAACAAAAACAAAGTTGCTGGAAGAGCTCAGCAGGTGTGGCAGCATCTGTGAAAGAAAAGACAGTTACCGTTTCAGGTCTGAAACGTTAACTCTGTTTTCTCCTGCACAGATGCTGCCAGGCCTGCTGAGCTTTTCCAGCAACTTTGTTTTTGTTCCTGATTTACAGCATCCGCAGTTCTTTTAGTTTTTTTGAGAATGAGAGGGTGTGTGAGAGAGTGAGAGTGTGTGTGAGAGAGAGTGTGCGAGAATGTGTAAGTGAGTGTGGGAGAGAAGAGCGTATGAGTGTGTGTGAGAATTTGTGTGAGAGTGAGAAAGTGTGAGACAGAGTGTGAGAGTGTGACAGAGTGTGTGTGAGAGAGAGTGTGAGAGAAAGTATGAGAAAGTGTGTGTGAGAGTATGAGTGTGTGAGAGAGAGTGTGAGAGAGAGTGTGAGAGAGACTGAGAAAGATTGAGAGTTTGTGTCTGTGAGAGAGTGTGAGTGAGAGAGAGAGAATGACAGTGAGTTAGAGTGAGAAACTGAGAGTGTGTGAGTGAGTATGTGATTGTGTGTATGAGAGAATGCATCTGTATGTGTGTGTGTGTTTATGTAAATTTGTGCATCTGTAAGGCTACATATATATCGAGACAGAGATGCAGACAGTTACTAGATCAGCGGAGAAGATCAAAGATAGTGTTACGGGATGGGGATGAAATTTGCCTAAATATTTCTCCTCTCCCTCCCTACCCCCGAGATAAGTGATTTTGGAGGAGTACTGGGAGGGGAAATCGGCCACGTGCCTTCAGAAATGTAATTGAAAACATGGTTTCTAATGTGTGACTGTGAGAGAGCATCTGAGAGTATGTGTGAGGGTGTGTGTGTGTGAGGAAGTGTGTGTGAGAGGGAGTGTGCGTGTGTGAGGATGTGTGTGTGCCTGTGAAGGAGTGAGTGTGAGAGAGTGTGTGCGAGTGTGAGGGTGTTTGTGTTGTGAGTGTGTTTTTGTGTGTGACAAGTGTGTGTGTGAGAGTGTGTGTGCGGGAGTGATTATGTGTTTGTGTGTGAGTATGTGTTAGAGAGTGTGTGCATGAGTGTGTGTGTTAAAGAGAGTGCGTGTGTGTTAGAGAAACAGGGAGAGTGTGTTTGTGAGTGAGTGTGTGTGTGTTAGAGAGAGAGTGTGCGTGTGTTAGAGAGAGAACGTGTGTGTGTTAGAGAGAGTTTGTGTGTGTGTGCGCATGTGTGTAGGAGAGAGTGTGTGTTAGAGAGAGAGAGAGTGTGTGTTAGAGAGAGAGACAGTGCGTTTGAGTGAGTGTGTGTGCGCATGTGTGTGTGTTAGACGGAGAGTGTGTGTGTGTTCAAGTGTGTGTGTGTATCTGTGTGTGTTAGAGAGTGTGTGTTAGAGTGAGAGTGTGTGTTAGAGAGAGTGTGCGTGTGTTAGAGAGTGTGTTAGTGTGTGTGTGTTAGAAAGAGAGTGTGTGTGTTAGAGAGAGAGTGTGTGTGTGTTAGAGAGAGAGAGAGAGTGTGTGTGTGTGTTAGAGAGAGAGAGAGTGTGTGTGTGTGTGTGTGTGTGTGTCTCGTCCACTCAGTGTAACCTCCTCCACCCACGCCGAAGCGATACAACATGGCCCCCAGGATATTTCAGGGAGACTGAACCGTTCGGGGCTAACGGGGGCAGGGGTGCGGGAGCTGGGGGGATTGTAGTGTCGATTAGAGGGTGGGGTCGGGGTGTGTGGACATATGAGGGGGAACAGAAACAAACCAAAGGCAGGAGCAGAAATTGCTGGAAAAGCTCGGCAGGTCCGGCAGCACCTGTGGAGGGAAAAGCAGAGTTAAAGTTTAGGGTCCAGTGACCCTTCCTCACAACTGAAGTTCAGTTCATAACTAACTCCTGGAGAATGGTCACCGAACCTGAAACGTTAACCCTGATCTCTCTCCACAGGCGCTGCCAGGCCTGCCGAGATTTTCCAGCAATTTCTGCTTTTGTTTCTGATTTCCAGCATCTGCGGTTCTTTCTTTTAAAAATTACAAACGCAAGATGGGTATTTTAAATGTGAAAGGCACCTGTTCTGGGGAGGAGGGGGCATTGGGGGGACGTGGTTTGGGGGAATAGGGTGAAGAGGAATGCAAGGAAAGGCCGCTCATGAAGCAAGATTTATTAGGTTTTTTTTGTTGACATTTCGATTTTGATTGAATCCCAGTTCTCTTTTGGTAGGAAAAAAAAATGTACGAAGCAGATAAATCTTTCTTTTCGTTGATTTAGCCCGCCCTGTGTTCGTTAACCAAAAAAATTAATTGTTTCGCAAAACGTCTCGTTGCTAATATCATCGTAGTTGAAATTGTGAATTGTGTTTCTCTGTGCGTGTGGGGCTGTGTGTCTCTGTGTGTGTGTGTGTATGTGTGTGTATCTGTGTGTGTGTGTGTATGTGTGTGTATCTGTGTGTTTGTGTGTGTGTAC
>NW_025970314.1:0-12459 GCF_021869965.1 Rhincodon typus | reverse complement strand
AGGCCCGAAACGTCAGCCTCTCTGCTCCTATGATGCTGCTTGGCCTGCTGTGTTCATCCAGCCCTGCACCTTGTTGTCTCGGATTCTCCAGCATCTGCAGTTCCTACTATCTCTGATAGGATAAATATGTTACTTTGTTTGACGTTACTATGACTTCAGGCTGGATTGCTACTTGAGCATTCAGTGGTGGAATGGGATGAGTTCATGCGATCAAGCTGTTGCCGTTCCATGCCCGCTTTTAAAGCTAAAGTTTCAACTAAAACACTGATGTATGAATGGAAACCACATCTGATAGTAAGGATGAAGATGACAAGATTCACTACATCCACATCGGGAAACAGGAAGCTGAAAGACTTTCTGTTTAAAATTTTCTCTTAAAGGACGCATAACCGTACTCAGGGATCAGAGCCCTGGGACTCTTCCACTCCCAAGTCTGTCTCAACCCTTAACATCCTAGATTTGATACAAGAGCCCCTGAGCCAGATGGAAGTGATCATTTTTTTACATGGACAGCTGAGGCAGGGGAGTTGATGGCCTAGTGGTATTATCACTGGGCCATTAATCCAGAGACCCAGCTAAAGTTCTTGGACCTGGGTTCAAATCCTGCCATGCTGGAATTTGAATTCAATGAAAAAACAAAAATCTGGAATTAAGAGTCTAAAGACCATGAATCCATTGCTGATTGTTGGAAAAACCTATCTGATTCACTAATGCCTTTTAGGGAAGGAAACTGCCATCCTTACCTGGTCTGGCCTACATGAGTCCAGGTCCACAGCGATGTGGTTGACTCTTAACAGCCCTTTGGTCTATTAGGGATGGGCAATAAATTCTGCCTAGCCAGTGACACGGTCATCCTGTCAATGAATAAAAAAAACTGAACTTTCACATGTTTTGACGCACGGCTCATTTTGTTATTTTTGAGTTGATTCTTTGTGCAAGACTGTCTCTGGTTTGAGTCCAGTCTTCCCTGCGTTGATGTGGGAGGTTGGAGGAACTCATTGTCTGCTCCTCAGTCCCTTTCCATCTGGCCTTGGTGTGGAGTTATAGACTTGGACCAAGACTGGTAGAATCTACACAGGGATCACATGGTAACACTCAACCTAAAGCTGACCTTTAATTACTTATGACTTTAATTTTGATCCTACGAAGCCTGTAAGCTGCCCATTGTTCTGTCTCATTCCATTGATTGTTGTGATTCACAAAACCTTTTTTTTAAAATACATAAACACTCCTGATTTTTATAAGCAACGCCCTTTTCCCAAGTGAAACCCAGATGAATAGTAATGTGTCTCCCGTTGTGTGGGCAGAATTTGATAACTGGGATTGGCAGGCCCTATTGCTTGATTTCCCAACTCTCGTTAGTCAGTCAAAAAATGGAATACGTTGTGGTTTACATGTCTAACCAACAATAAGAAAATGACATGATCAAATAATTTGTTTTAATAATGTTGGTCGAGGGATAAACATTGGCGTGGACATCAGAGAAATTTCCAATACTTTTCTTCGAGTGGTGACATTGAATCTTTAATGCCCACCTGGGAGGCCAGAACTGGGCCTTAGTTCAATGACTCATCTGATAGACAGGGTTTCTCATAGGGAACACCTATTCCCCCTCCACAGTACTGCTGTAAAGTGCCAGCGTTGATTATGGGATCAGGCCTCTGGAGTAAAACCCCTTGTAAACTCCTCTGCCCGACTGTTTGGAGGGCCAGCTGTGTGACTGGGGAGTTGGCACCGGAATATGACAGGCCCCTGTTGAGATCTAGCCTTCCAGGCCAAAGGCTGGCAGAGGGGAGGCACACTGGTGCATTAAGGCTTCAAACCCCAATAGGATCTCGAAAAGGAAAGAGGAGAGATTGCTCGGCTCGTGCCCAATTTGACAAACTCTTGCATAAAAAACAAACAATCTGAGACACTATCACTGCACTATCATATACTTGTTAGGCCTTGGATTACTGATGCTTTGTGTGCATTACAATATTTAAAATCATCAAATGTGTTTAAGTTCGCTCACTTTGGGTCTGTACCAGGTTCTTCAGACTGAGGATGTTATGGGACTTTTGTGATCGGCGACGACTAAACCCTTTTGTTTTTGGTGCAAGTCTCTCAATTGATTGTTCATTTAAGAGAGACAAAACCAAAACCACAATCTAAACCCATTTGCACAAATTGCAACCATGTGTCTGTGCAGATTGAGGTACTCCAGGATGATTTGGCTTATCAAAAGGTCCAGATCTTATATGAAACTGGCTCATGGTGTCAGAGATGAATCACTTCATATGTAACAGTTTCAATAAGGGATTAAGGAGAGATGTCTGTCAGTGTAGAAGTGTCTGTATGTGAAACCTGCTATCAAATGAAATGATTGAGGTGGGTAGCATTGATAGATTTAAAGGGATGCTAGATATATGCATGAAGGAGAGAGGACTAGGAGGATATGCTGTTGGTATCTTTTTAAACAACCTGTAGTATGCCGTATCTCAGCAGCAGGTGGGACTTGAATTTGGCCCTTCTGACTCAAAGATAGTAACACTACCAATGCACTACATGGGCCCCTTGTGTATACACTGATGAGGTGAGATAATGAAAGGTGAGAAAAGAGATATGTGGCAGTCAAACACATAAACCTGTTGGTGTACATTCTATGTGATTCCGTGTCCTGAAGGATCATCCTTTGGAATCACGATAAGCAGTTACAAAACAACAGAAGGCTATTTGCATGTTAACTCTGTAGTTTTGTGACTATTTTTCCAAGCTCTTCTTGTCTTGAAGTCTTCTTTCATTCACAAGCAGTACCCCTTGACCAGTTCAAGTTCCAAACACCCTTTAATGCATAAAACACAAAACAAGTGAGTCAACTCTTCAGATGTTTGACATCCTCACTCTCACCTTTTATGGTCACCTTGGTGGAAAATGTTTCCTGCCATTCAACTTGAGGTGAATTATCTTTAAAGGGGAGGCTCTTAAAGGGGCCATAACCTTACTTAGGGATTGATACCCTCATTCACCTGGCACACCATATCCAATATGGCCTACCGTTGACTTCTTTCCATTTATATAATCACTTAAGGAAAAAAACTGTATCTCAAAAGTTGATTGTATACGGTTGTAGAGTTTGGACCTAAAACGATTGGAGGGTGGACCCATTAACTTCACCTGAGTACCAATACAGTGGAAGAAGAATATTATGGACTGGGATTTGCTGTCACCCGTTCTGTTTCTTTTTCACTTTCCTGTTGAAATGTGTGAGCTGGTGGATGGCAGAGTAATGACTGGTTGTTGCACACCTTGTTACACACATTCTGTTGTCACCCGACACCAAAACTGACATCAAGAAATCACTCCCATTCCCCGACTCCCACACCCCCACCACCCCAGGCAAGGAGTCACATTGCCAGGAGAAGAGACATGGAGGAGCAAAATATTGAAAAGAACGTAGAAAGGTGTTTCAACTTCCTGTTTTCCAACGTAAATGTGACAAATTCTTATCACCGTCAACATTGCTGTTGTCAGGTGTGGTTTTTGGAACATCAGGGCTTTAGTTGAAATTATAATGTGAAAAAAAGGGACATGAATGAATGGAATGAGGCCACCATGTTTTACCATTCACACTGGCCCCCTGCTCCCCTAGCTATCTCAAGTACTAAAACAAAGTTGCTGGAAAAGCTCAGCAGGTCTGGCAGCATCTGTGAAGGGAAAAACAGAGTTAACGTTTCAGGTCTGGTGACCCTTCCTCAGAACTCGACCCTTCCTCAGCAACTTTGATTGTTCCTGATTTACAGCATCCGCAGTTCTTTCGGTTTTTATCTCAAGTACGTGTTGAAGAATGAGAGAAAGGAAGCCACCTGCACAACCCAAGCAGCTTCACCATCAATAATCAAAAGCAAATTTTGACAATCCGCCCCCACGGGGAGCTATGATAACCCATGACCAAAGCCTTGGTGAAAGGTGCAGGTTTTAAGGAGCATCTTGAAAGGAGGAAAGCAAGGTGGAGGGAAATCCAGACTGTTAATGGTGGGGAAGGGGGGTGCTGGGTGGAGGGCAGTTAGAGGTGTTGGATGGAAGAAAATCAGAAAAGTGAAGATTTGGAGGAGCGTTGTGTGGCTGTAGGAGATAACAGGTGTGAGAGGGTGCCAACAGTGGGTCAGGGTGACTTGGAAACAAGGGCGGAAATGATGAGTTCAAGGTGATGCATGATTGGGGACCGATGAAGGCCGGCCTGGCAGTGCAGTGGCTATGGGTGAGTGACTCATTGGACAGGATAGGACGAAAAGCAGCAGAGTTTCGAACGCTCTCACATTGATGGGGGAATAGAAGCTTGCAGGGGGTCACCAGGGCTGCATGAAAATAGTCGAGTGTACAAGTAAACAGCAAACGTTAAATTAAAACCATAGATAGCTGCGTGAGTTTATTTCCAATTAGTGAGGCAAGCTTTACACAGAGAAGTGCTGCTTTATAATTCACACAGGAAGGAGTGGGAGAGCTAGTGAGAGCTGTGTGTTTTTTTATTCTGTCTCGTTGCCTGCACTTTTGGTAAAATTACCTTGCACTATGAGTGGGGTACAGCAAGCAGCTGAAGTTGGGGTTTGGAGGTGGATGTGGGGAAAGGGAAATCTTTTTAAAGCCTTGCCCAGAGCGTTTTGTGGACGATCCCTTTAACAGGATTGCTTTTAAGTCAGCCAAATGTTGTTAATACCCTGCTGAACTGTGCTGGACCTGCAGTGACCTGTCAAGATGCGACATTGTAACAAAAACGTTGTGTATCTCCAAGTGTTCCCTTTTAAGATTTGCGACCCTAAAGGAACGACTGCACACGTCAAAAAGATTTGAGGGAGCTTTGAATACCAAAGCCCTGATTTTAACCTCACCACTCCAGTAGGAATGACTGTGACTCCTGTTTGGACACCCACACAATCTTGGGAGGAGATTTGATCGAGGGGTTGGACAGGGTAGATGGGAGGGGGGGTGGGGGGGTGAAAAAAAAAGCAAAAACAAACTCTTCCCACTGTTGGAAGGATTGAGAACCAAAGAGTGCAGCTTTAAGGTAATTGACAAAAGAAGCAGAGGTGCTATTGAGACGAAACTTGTTTCACTGCAGCAAGTGGCCCGGATCTGGAATGCATTTCCCTGAGAGTGCAGGGTGGGACAGGGAAATCAAGTGGGGCTTTCAAAAGGGAATTAGGTTATTATTTGAAAGCGCAGGGTTGCCGGGGAGGAAGGAGAGTGGCACCAAGTGAATTGGCCACCCGGCAAGCCCAGCACAGGCACGACGGGCCAAATGGCCTCTTTCTGCGTTGTCACTATCTCTGTGGTGCTTCAGTGGGGCACCGGGGTAGAATTGGGGTAGGGGGAGTTCATATCTCGGATGCAACGGATCATTTCTCATGCAGTCAGGACGTAACTTCTAGCTATTTTTTCACAGTGTTGTCGTTGGGTGCAGAAAGTAGAGAATTTACCTCAGCCGTCAGCTGCTGGCCCGGGATTGTCTCTGAAAGTCATTTTTTAAAAAAGCCCTTTTGGAAGTGCCTGTGCAGGGAACTAATATGGGTGTGCGTGTGTGTGTATGCTAAAGCTGTACCTGAGCAGATATCTTATCTGATGCATTGGTGAAATGGGGGTGGGGGGAAGGAGGTGTAGTGCGGTGGTGTGTAAGAGATTTGCAGAGATAAAAACGTTCAGGTAGCTCAGCTAACACAGAAAATAAAGTTAACCACAATAGCACCTGGAGATGCTGTTCATATCGGCTTGACCTTTTGCAGAAAAGTTGCTTTGCTTTTAATTGTCTAATATGTGTGCGTGTGTGTGTTGATATAGCTGGTACAAACTGCAGCTGCCTTCCCAGTGAAATTAAACTCACACGCGGATACCGCACTGTTAACGTCTTACATGTAGTGTCATTGTTTAAGCAACATTGCTAATTTTATTTCTGTGATTAATATCCCCAGCAGTTCTAGTGAAACTGAACCTGCCTTTAACCAGCCTTTAGCATTTACAGCTATGATAGATCTCTCCCTGTGAGTGGTAATCTGCTATGGTAACAATATGCAGGAGGGGTTCACAGAGGTTTAAGGGGGGAAATCTATAGGATGCCAAGCTAGAGGAGGGTAGTTTTGACACCCCATCCTTCCCCAAACAGGTCCGTTCACTGAGTGGAATGTAAAACTTCAAAAAATGTCAAATCTGAACCCAACCTATCTCTAACCTGCCCCTTGCTGGTTTTAACAGAGATAGGTATGGCCAAGATGGGAAACTAACTTGCTTCCAAGTCACAGTCGGGTAATTTAGATATTTTAATATGGCTAAGTACTTCAGGTTTTATTTTCATCTTAAATTTAATCCTTTGCTGAGGGTCAATGGAGGCACTTAATGCTGAAGATAGTGAATGGGGTGTCCTGCTTTCCTGCTCGTCTGATGCTGCCTGGCCTGGTGTGTTCCTCCAGCTCCACACTGTGTTATCTCCATCAAGGGAGCTGCTTTGCCCTGGATGATGTCAAGTTTCTTGAGCTGCACTCATCCAGGCAAATGGGGAGTATCCCATCACATGGCTGATTTACCGATGGTGGACAGGCTTTGGGGAGACAGGAGGTGAGTTACTAGCTGCAGAATTCCCAGCCTCTGACCTGCTGTTGTAGCTGCAGCGTCCATATGGCTAGACCAGTTATGTTTTCTGTGATTGGTAACTCCCAGGCTGTAGATGGTTGCAGAGGTGGAGTCAGCAATGTTAATGATGGTGAATGTCAAAGGCAAGTGGTTAGATTCTCTCTTTTGGCGGCACGGTGGCTCAGTGGTTAGCACTGCTGCCTCACAGCACTCAGGACCTGGGTTCAATTCCACTCCTCGGGCAACTGTCTGTGTGGAGTTTGCACATTCGCCCTGTGTCTGTGTGGGTTTCCTCTGGGTGTTCCGGTTTCCTCCCACAGTCCAAAGATGTCCTGGTTAGATGGATTGGCCATGCTAAATTGTCCATACAGAAGGACAGGTCAGGGTGGGAATCCTCTGCGGTTTGGTGTGGACTTGTTGAGCCAAAGGGCCTGTTTCAACACTGTGGGGATTCTATGATAGATGATTTTTTTTTGAAAAAGGAAAGTTACTCTTGAATATTGCAGTTCAGGGCAGTTATAAAAATTTATACATCCCCTTCATTATCAATAAAAATGTGCCGAAAAACACAAGTAGTCACAGGATTTTAAAGTTGCTGTATCCAATGTATGAATTTTGAGTATTTTATACTATTGCAGGCCATCTTTCTTTTTCAAGAGCAACTATATGCAGTAACAAATGCAATGTGCATGTCCTGAGAATTAATAAAGAGAAAGGTAAAAGTTTTGGGGGTGATTATGACTTTGGACAAGAGTTTAAAGAGGAGAAAATGGAATTGACTGCCCCTTGCATATCATGCTGGACTATTTTTTTAACCCTCAAGTCACTTCAGTAGGGCATGCAATGTTATTGGTAGTTCATTCAATATCACCCATTTTTACACCATCACCCAATGTTAACAGGATCCCATGATATCTCTGTGGTATCTTTGCACTGGCACAATTGCTGTAAGATGAATTATTCTCCCTCGGTACCCATATCCACACTGGGAACGAGCTGGTCTTTTGGTTTCTCTCTGTCTCTTCATAATGTACTTGTGTTAGTGAGTTTGGAGTTTGAGGTCACACTGACATTGCATTGCTTAGTTCAGATCCCTTATTATTGGACTCTCCCAATCTTCGGTTCAACCATGTCTACTTGAAAGAATTGGTTCTATCTTCTGTGTAGGAATGTGATCCTGTGAGAGGCTTGCAAAAATTAGATGTACACATCTTTCATTAGCATAATTGTCATAAGTTGCTCGATTTCAAATCAGGATACAGGGGACATCAGCAGGTGACTGTTTGTTATAGCTGCTGGTACATGTTCCAGGTTTTTGTTTCGAGCCTTAAATATCCTTTGCTCCCATTTCTCCAGGTGATCAAAAGAGGAGAAAGAAATGTATGTTAAAATGCCATCATTTCATTGCTGTGTTGGCTGGTGACCAGTTGGCTTTTTCACTTGAATGGCAATAACTTAGAAAAGCAACATATCTTTGGGGCTTTGTCATAGCTTAGAAAGTAAAAAAATTCCACCTGTGAGGGTCCCAGGGAACCAATTCATCACCTGACTCGTAATATAACTGCTACACTCAACAGACTTTGGTCAATTAACTGTTCGGCCCATTCAGAAGCTGGACAATCCTAAAACTGCAATTCATAGAAGGAATGAACAGGAGCTTTTAAAGAAAAATTGACTAATCATCCAAAATTGAGGAAGAGGGCAAGGCATGGGAAGAGAGCAGGGTTTAAACACTGAAAATGCTGGAGAAACTCAGCAGGCCTGGCAATGTGTCGAGAAAAAAGCAGTTAATGTTTCAAGCCCCGTATGACTCTTCTTCAGATTGAAGTTTTGTGAGAAATATAACCATAAAGTAAGTTCCTGCACTTGAGATGGGAGGAAAATCAAGTATTATTTTTCACGAAAAACTTGCCAGGCAGCAAAAATAATCCAGTTCTGTCTTAGCTGCTCACGTACATTGAAGGGTAAAGAAAGTAAGTGATCTCTGTGCAACAAAAAAGGTGCTTCAAGTCTTAAATCAGGATGCAAATTCAGCCTGCCTCTGTGGAGAGAGGAAGGAAAGATTAATGCTCTGAGGTTGGTGACCTTTAGTCAGAACCCCTTTGATATTGGTGTAGAATGGGAATTGTTGGGAAAGTGGGTTTTGATTTAGGAAGTGACAGCCATTTGCAGCCAGGAGCCACTGCTGGATGCTACAGCTCTTCACTATTGGGGACCAAGGGGCTGACAGTACAGACCCCTGCTCACAGGCTTGAATGGGAGGGGCATTTAATATTCATTAAACACTGTGCCCTACATCTACCCACCCACTCTAAACTAAATGGGATGGAGTAGTGGAGAATGATTTGCTGGCTTTTCTATCCTTTGGCCTGTTGATGCCTATAAGTTGCAACTAATTTAAAGGCCAGGGTGAGGGGGATAAGCCAGTGCCAGGTGGGAAACCCAGCTGCATGGGCTGGTGTTGGACAAGAAGTGAGGAATCACCTTTTCACGCCCCCCAGGCCCATCGGTGGCACTCAACCCTGCCTCTCTCCACCTTCACCTGCAAATGTTTAGCCCCACTCACTCTCCCCCACTCCCCCCCCGCACACCCCCACTCAGTCTCCATTAACCATCTATCTATCTCTGCGTTCCATAACCGCATCTTCCATCACCTTATCACACCCCACTCCAGTGCCTGCTAACCTGTTACTGGAGAGATCCCCACATCGGATTTTACCCATTTGCTTGCAGTCCCTGCAGTGACCACCAGCCCTGGTGCCGCTGCTGGAACTACAGGGCTGCAGGCCATTTGATTGGCCATTGGTGGCTGTCCAGAGTGGGATGACATCTTCCAGACAATGTCTAAACTCAAGCTACTCAGTGTTGTTCCCAGTTTTAAATGTCAGCAGGATCAGCTGCCAGAAGCAAGGGCTAGTTTTCCCCAACTGAGGGTAGGGAGGTGAGGGCTGTGGTAACCCACAGAATCCAACCCATTAACATTGAATGAGTGGAAGACTTTGAATAAATATGTTTAGAGCACCAAGTAACCACAATACCCTGATTAACCTCTTAACTTTTTCAAAATACATACATGGGATGAGGGCATCATTGGCTAGGCCAGCATTTATTGCCCAGGGGGCAGTTAAGAGTAAACCACGTTGCTGTGGGTCTGGAGTCACACGTAGGCCAGACCAGGTAGGGATGGCAGTTTCCTTCCCTAAAGGGCATTAGTGAACCAGATGGGTTCATGTTTTCATGACAATTGTCAATGGATTCATGGTCATCATTCAACTCTTAATTCCCAGATATTTATTGAATTTAAATTCCACCATCTGCTGTGGTGGGATTCAAATCCAGGTCCCCAGAACATTACCTGGGTCTGTAGATTAACAGTCCAGCGATAATGCCACTAGACTGTTGCCCTCCCTGTGGTTAAAGCTGCCAAGTGATTACATTCTTATGTTAACTAACATTTTGCCCTCCTTCTGATGATATTGATAATGGTGTGCTAATCCCATTACATCCCATTCACTCATCAGTGCTGTGCTTGCTGTCATAAACAAGGCTTCACTTTTAAAATTCTCATCCTTGTTTCCAGATCATCTCCATGACCTCAGCCTGTTCCTACCTCTGTAATCTTCTTCAGTCCTACAACTCTCTGACCTATCTTCATTTCCCTCCTGCTCTGTCATAGCTCAGTTGTAGCTGCTTGGGCTTTAAGCGCTAGACTGTCTTCACCTCACTACCTTGTTTTGCTGCCTACAAACTTTCCTTAGGTCATCTGCTCTAGCACCTCCTTATGTGGATCATTGACTTACTAACATACCTTTGTGATGAGTCTCAGCATGTTAAGAGTGTCATGTAATGTAAGTTGGTAGGATCTGTTGAGTCATTTGAAGTGGGGAAGGTGGAAGATGTTCAGAAGATGTAATGATTTCTTCTTAAGTTGCTCCTAATAAGTTGTTATCTCTACAAAAGCCAGTGGTTTGTTCCGTTCCATGTTCTTCTCTTCGGGAAGTTAGCTTGGAAGGGAATAAGTAGCACAAACATTTACAGCGCAAAAGAACACTGACCAATGAAGAGGAAGTACAGGAGTGAACCAGCACAGAAAAGCACAGTTACCTCAGAGACAGATCATGGAAAATAATTAACTTGTCACTACTAGCATTATCCTTGGCCTGGTTGCAAATTAAATGATTCCCGATGCACAGACACATGCCTCAAGCCACATTCAAGCACCGCGTTATTCACTGATCTCGGTTAAAGCTGTGTGTGTGATGTGATCTGAAGCTAATAAAATGTAGGCCCGAAGCAGCTTTACCAGACCATGTACCATAAGTGTCTGATTGTCCTGTTTCAGTGTTGTCTTGTGGATGGGGAAGTGACTTCCACTCCTGATAGGCCTCAGTAATTGTTCTTTGTGTGAGATGATAATAAGCCGAATTTTCAATTGTACCCCTTTTGTTACATTCTGGTGCAGTTTATTTTCTTTCTTGCCTTTTTTTAAAAAATGGCAGCCTTCACTCCATTTAGATGATAAAGTGAAATCTGAACAAATTGTCTATCCTGTTGCTCACTCACATTCCCTCTCTTTTCCTTCTTATGAACTTGTGGAAGATCTTGCAATCTGTTTTAGTCTGCCTTGCAGATAGATTAATCTCATATTCCAACTAATGCATTATTCGGCCATCCTTTGCTGATTCCAAAAATCTTCCAATTGTCGGGCTTACCAATTTTATTATCAAAATTATTAACCTCTTCTTTTAAACCAATGGTATGCTTCACAATTTTAATCAGCCATGGATAGATCACTTTCTTCTTTTGAGTCTTTGGCTTGAATTTCATGCAGCAGGACTTTAAGGTTCCAGGCCTGAACTTACCATTAAAAGCAAAATACTGCAGGTGCTGGAAATCTGAAACAAACACACAGAATGCAGCAGAAACATGGTGGGGAGAGAGAGAGAGAGAGAGAAACAGAGTTAGCATTTAAAGTGCAGTAAGATTTTTCTTCAGAACTTCAGAATAGGGTTGCTCCAGCAGTCTCTGTGTTTGTTTCTGAACTTGCCGTTAACTCTTTTGCCAAGGCCCTCGTAAAATGGCCACTAATTGTGCCTCTAATTATGGAAAGTCATCCTCTGCCTCACTGGATGGTTTAAGAAGGACAAATGGCTGCTTTCTTCCTTGGACTGGGCAGTCTCTCTGCATCTGTTCCACTACTGCTGTAATGGCCCAGGCAGTGGGACCACCTCAGGGCACCAACCTGGCTCCCTATGACTTTACCAGCCACTCTCCTAACCCCCTGGGTTATGGGATAGGGCAGTAAAAGCTGTCTGGCCGACTTCTGCTCCTACATCTTATGGCCTGAAAGGTTTCTCAATCGAGTTTTGAAGATAAGGTCTCCATTGCCCTACTGGACCATAGCACTGCTTTCAAGAGACAACCCACACTGTTAACGCCACTCTGCATTGCAAGCCAGCCATCCAGCCAACTGAGCAAACCAACCACTTCAATGGAATGAGCGTTCTCTGAGAGTCCTGGAATTATTTTTGATTGTTTGTCAGTGCTCATTTCTGGTACATTGAGGGTGCTATCTATGTGTGAGTTGTCATTGTGTTTGATTTCAGGGTGACAGTACCTGCTCAGTCTGCTAAACCCTGAGCTCCCTTGAGTGAAGTTCAACTCACCAGCTGGTAAACTCTGAGATAGTAGGAACTGCAGATGCTGGAGAATCCGAGACAACAAGGTGCAGGGCTGGATGAACACAGCAGGCCAAGCAGCATCATAGGAGCAGAGAGGCTGACGTTTCGGGCCTAGACACTTCATCAGAAATGGGGGAGGGGAAGGGGGTTCTGAAATAAATAGGGAGAGAGTGGGAGG
>NW_025970313.1:0-12460 GCF_021869965.1 Rhincodon typus | reverse complement strand
CTATGATGCTGCTTGGCCTGCTGTGTTCATCCAGCCCTGCACCTTGTTGTCTCTGTCTTCAATGATAAGGGATCCTTCTTCGTAAGGAACTGTCACCACAAGTCGAAGATTTAGACAAAATCCATTGTATCGTAGGCTATGAAAGTAGTTGTTTATTTCGAGACTGATACTAAATACCCACCATTCTTCATGAAAATGCAATGGAATGACAAGAGATGAATTGCCCCTTTAGTGACCTAGCACAGAAACAATCCTATGCTGTAACAATTCCATGATCCTAATTGTTGTTCACTGGCCTGGGCGTTGCTTGAGCTCTCAAACAAAATCTTAAGTGTGTTGCTCCCATTCAAGACAACAGATCATGTCTCTCTACACTTAATTTTATTTGATTCTCCAAGTGCTAAGGTTAACAGGTTTTTCTGCAACAATTTAAAGTGTCTCCAAGTTCGGTTACCCCTCAACTCAGATCTTAAAACTTGCTTAATTCAAAGATAAAATGAACAAAGACAAATAATTTAACTCCCAATTACTGCAAGAAAAATCAGTACATTAAGGGCAGAACTGAGGACAAACTGACAAGAATAGGAGAAATGTAGAACTTTGCACTGGTTGGTAGTAGCTAATATATCCTGAAATGTAAGGAGACACAGTCATTAGGATATTATTGTGAGGAAGCTGAAAAATGAGTTAAGAATTACACAAGGAGTAGATGCAGAAACAGACTATACTGGCCTTCAAACCTGAACCATAACCTGTAGCTGATCTTAGGACTTCAATTCTTTTTCTGCTCATATCCTCAGGATTTCTTGAGGAACCAAATAGGCATTTCTCAGACTTGAATAACTTAAGACAATTGAGCATCCACCTTACAGAGTAGAAATTCCAAAGATTTACAACCCTGTAAGAAGTGAAGGCATTTCTCTTCAAAACTAATTCAGGACATTAACCCTAGACTGTGCTGCTACAATCTAAACCCAAGTTGAAGAAATATTCTCAGCATCTACCCTATCAAGCTGCCTCAGAAACCAGTAAGCTTCAACGGAATCACCTCATTCTTCCAATTTACAGGGTAGAAGCCCAATATTTTTCAGCCCACCACTGGGGAAACTCTCAAGGCAGCAACCTCCAGCTGAACTTCATTTTATTTTCCTCCGATGCAAATATATTCTTCCTTAAATATGGAGATGAAAACTGTGCACAGTACTTCAGGCGCAGTCTCAAGCCCCGTACAATTCTAGCACAACTTTTTTCTATTCATTTTGTGGGATGTGGGAGTCGCTGGGTGACCAACATTTCTTGCCCATTCCTAGTTGCCCTTGAGAAGGTGGTGAGTTGCCTTCTTGAACCACTGCATTCCTCCCGTTGAGAGTTGACCCACAATGCTATTAGGGAGGGAATTCCAGGATTTTGCCCCAGAGACGGTGAAGGAAGGGCGATATATTTCCAAGACAGGATGGTGAGTGACTTGGAGGTGGTGGTTTTCCCATATATCTGCTGCCCTTGTCCTTCTAGATAGAAGTGGTCGTGGGTTTGGAAGGTGCTGTCTGAGGATCTTTGGTGAATTTCTGCAGTGCATCTTGTAGGTAATACATACTGCTGCCGAGCGGTGGTGGAGGGAGTGGATGCAGTGACAATCAAGCGGGCTTTGTCCTGGATGGTGTCAAGCTTCGAGTTGTTGGGGCTGCACTCATCCAGGCAAGTGGGGAGTATTCCACCACACTCCTGACTTGCGCCTTGCAGATGGTGGACAGGCTTTGACGAGTCAGGAGGAGTTACTCACCGCAGTATTCCCAGCTTCTGGCCTGCTCTTGTGGCCACTCTGTTAATATGGTGAGTCCAGTTGAATTTCTGGTCAATGGTAACCCTCAGGATGTTGATAGTGAGGGATTCAGTGATGGTAACACCATTGAATGTCAAAGGGATGGTGGTCAGATTGTCTCTTATTGGTGATGGTCATAGCCTGGCATTTGTGTGGCACGAATCTCACTTGCCAGCCCAAGCTTGGATATTTTCCAGATCTTATTGCATGTGAACATGGACTGCTTCAGTGTCTGGAGTCACCACAAACGGTGAACATTTGTACAATCAACCATCGGCAAACATCCCCACTTGACCTTAGGATGGAGGGAAGGTCATAGATGAAGCAGCTGAAAATGGTTGGGCCTAGAACACTATCCAGAGGAACTCCTGCAGAGATGTCCTGGAGCTGGGATAATTGACCTCCAACAACTACGACCATCTTCCTACGCATCAGGTCCATTGATTCTAGTTTTGCTAGGGGTCCTTGATGCCACACTCCGTCAAAAGCAGCCTTGATATCAAGGGCTGTCACTCTCATCTCACCTCTGGAATTCAGCTCTTTTGTCCATGTTTGAACCAAGGCTGTAATGAGGTCAGGAGCTGAGTGGCCCCAGCGGAACCCAAACTGGGGTGTCACTGAGCAGGTGCTGCTTGATAGCACTGTTGAGGACACCTTCCGTCACTTTACTGACGATAGAGAGGAGACTGGTGGGGGCGGTAATTGGCCAGGTTGGATTTGTCCTGCTTTGGTGTACAGGACATACTTGGGCAATTTTCCACATTGTCAGGTAGATACCAACTTGCTTATTCTTATACTCCAGATGCTTTGCAAAGGTAAACATATAATTTGTCTTTCCATTTTCAGTATTTGTGTTAAATGATCTATACTTCAAATGCAAGCACACCCAAGACACTCAACATGAAAGATTTTTTTTTTTTTTAAATTTTTCAGCTTTTATGACCAAATTGAATAATTGCTCATTTCCAAATATCATACTATTTGTACCATCTTTATACCCATTTATTAAATCTGCCTGCAGCTGTTGGTTGCTTCTTTATATCCTCCTCATTGCTAACACTTCCATTTAGCTTTGTTTCACCGCAGTTAAATATGTTGTTACACCATCTGTTTGTCCAAGTCATTAAGGAACACAAGCAGGAATAGGCCTTTCAGCCGCTGAAGATTCTTCCAGTATTCAATGAGAATATGGTTCAATCTAATGACATAGACCGCAAATGACAGCCTCCAGCTATCTTTGTGGCAAGCTGACCAATTTCAAAATGCACTGTTTATTCCTAATCTTTGTTCTTGACCATCCAGCCCTCAATCCACACTGATATTAAACCCAAATCCATGAGCTCTCATTTGTGCAGTAACTTTCCACATGGGGGGGGCATGTGGAGGCACAGTGGTTAGCACTGCTACCTTACACCACTAGGAACATGGGTTCAATTCCAGTCTTGGGTTACGGTCATGTGGAGTTTGCATGGTCTCTGTCTGTGTGGGTTCCTGCTGGGTGCTCCCGTTTCCTCTAGTCCAAAGAAGTGCAGGTTAGGGTGGACTGGCCATGCTAAATTGGCCATTGGTGTCCAAAGACATGCAAGCTAGGTAGATTAGCCATGGGAAATGCAGAGTTAGGGGAGTAGGGTAGGGGCTAGATTTGGGCAGGGTGCTGTTCACCTGGTGTAGAATTGATGGGCCTAACAGCCTCTTTCCTCATCAGGATTCTATAAAATGCTTTTTGGACTACACTACGTCTAATGGCTGACCTTCCCTCTCAGGTACAGCTGGAGTGGTTTTCACTCATTTGAATACTTACAAATTTCTCTTCAAAAGTTACTTTATGATACAGCTTTCCCCTTGTTTACATTAAATTGATCATTTCCATTTGAAGCAAAGATTCTCCTTTCAATTATTCTCTACACCAATGTTTACTGATAAGCTACTTTTATAAAGACATTAGGTTTAAAACTACCCCTTAATTTCAGGTGGAAGTCCTGGAATGGGTTAATAATGTGAAATCATTCCAAACTTTGTCCAGAGACAGCTCTATGCAATTTGGTTGTTTTGGGAACAGAGGGCTGCGTTACTCCTCAAACTCAGGGCCAGCTTTCACATCTTGACACTTTCCCACACCAACTCCACATCCCTTAAAATGTTACACATCTTCAAAAACCCATGGTGATTTTCTGTCTCAGACCTGCTCAATCATTGAGCTTCCAGCACACTCAAATGAACAATTCCAAAAATTCACCACCCTCCAAATGAATAATTCAATTTCATCACCGTCTCAAAAATGACCTGCTGCTTATTCTGAGATTATGTTGCTTGATTTTAGAGTCACAAGTCAGGGGAAACATTCTATCTATATCAACTGAGTCAAGTTGTACAATTTTTTTCCAATAAGATCACATTTCATTTTTCAAAAGTCTAGGGAATACAGATGCTGTTCCTTCAATCCCTCCATCCCAAGGATTAAATTGGTGAAACTCCTTTGAAGTCAGACTGCAAGTATACAATTTCCTAAATAAGGGGACTAAAACTGTAGAGTGCATCATGTTTAAAAGTAACATTGAGCTTGCAATTTCTGAATTTAAGGAAAAATACTGTTTTTCTGTTGTTTAATGTATCAGAAAGCTACCAACTTATGGCCAGCCTAGAGAGAAACAGAGTCAACATTTTGACATATGAACTTTGCTTCTTCCTTCCCAGATGCTGCCAGACTTGCGTTTCTCCAGCATTTTCCTTTTTATATCATATTTTCAACATCCACATGACCATATTTTTTAAATCAGCATTGACTAAACAAAGCCTTGAAGACTACGATTTCAGCAGGTCACCGGCAAATTCAATATTGTAAAAGTTATGGGTCTCTAGAGACCCCAAATCTTCCTCAGGTAGTTCACAATACAAAGTGTACATTTAAATCACTAAGTGTAATGAGCTACACAGCATAATGACTTATACTTTACTCAGGCATGAGTTAACTGACCAGTTCTCCCTTCAGCTGGTGAGAAACCCAATAATGGCTGCACTTCAGCAAGAATTAACATTCCAGAGTTTGCTAAAGGAAATAAAATAGATGCTATTCCGAGAAAGAACCACAGTTCAGATCTTCTGTAATTGTCAATCAACTCCTGCTGTTTGGTCTGCATATACATGTACATGTACATGGTAACATTGGTCAAGCAATTCAAAGATCTATCAACATCTACAAATGCTCTTGAATGGTCAATTAAAGTTGCAGTCAATTGCATAGAAATTCAGTAAACTGGAGGGTAAAAGTATCCTTACAGATAAGGTTTGAATTTACATTAAGTATTCCTGAAAAAGACATGAAAGACATGAAGGAAACTGCTGCACTGTTCTAACTACATTTCTCCATCACAATTTTCAAGCATTGAAGTTATTTACATCATGGCCATCACTCTGACATTCAAACAACAAATTATAAGCAATTCCATGTACTCAAGCCAATACAAACATTAATGTTGGATATAAAGGATTTTGCTAGATTACAATACTTTGCAAAGACCTACATATAAATTTTAAAGCTAATTAGCTTTCTACAAGTGGACACTAAAAAGAATCTTAAGATGTACTAATAAGGTAGTCTTCCATGACAACCATGCACTCTTCAGATTATTCCTGGATCTATCAAGATGAGATGGTGAAACAAAAAACTGCCCTTTATTTCTGATTGATGCTTGAATCATGCCTGGTTTATGGACCAAGAGCCTCTTCCCTATCATGTTTAAATGTTTGTTTGTATTAATTTGGGCACTCAACAATCAAAGTAGTTACAGCCACAAAACCATCAAGTATATGCTACTTTATTTGAAATTCTGCTCAGATGCAGTTGCGTTTAGAAATGTCAGGTATAAGAAACACCAGTTTTAACTGTAGCATCAAAAAACTGTCAATTAAAATCAAAGGATTGCAGAGATCTTAATATACAACTTCAGCAATGTTACACTGCTTCCAGAACATTAATAAATTGAACAAAGATGCCTCTGTATTTCAACTGAGCATATTTTGAAATGTCAGTTTTAAAATGACTGAGCATGTCAAGACATAAATAAAAAAGCAAATCCACCAAGTGCATTCAATACTTTTGTCAAGCTTCTTAAACAATGTGTTATCTGACCCAGTATCAAAAACATTTTTTCACACATGGTCAAGAGGCAAAATCCAATGACTTGCAAACAGCAGAAAATTTGATTCAAATATCATTGCATGGTGCAAGTTGCACAGAAAAAGTTACAGGTGCAGTATCTAGCCTCTGCCACTAGAAGCCACCAGGCCTTTGCATACCTCAGCAACGTGCAGTAGCACCATTCAGTACTACAGTACAAAACAAGTTCAATATTAAACAGAATTGAGAGTTTGATCTCCGCACAATCTTTTTGAAATGTTGACTGGTGAGTATATATAGTCCTTTTTTTCCTGAAAGAGACACTTGGGAATAGAATACATACAAATCAGTTAGAAACATTAAAATCAAATCTGTTCTGAATAGAAACCCCGTTCATGTAGAATAGAATGTGAACTTTTAAACTGCATTTATTTACAGGAGGTACACTTTGCAAGTATCTAGCTCCTAATCCAACACATTTTCAATCTGTCTCTAATTATAGGGTGTAAAGTGAATGCTGAGTAAATACCCACCACTTGTAGGCAATGAAATCAAATTAAAATTCATTTAACAATCCTTAAGTTTGGTATTGAAGTACAATTCCCCATGTAACCGTAGCTCAAGTAATTTCAAACAAAGATTAACTTCTACAGAAAGTGACACCTTTAAGAATTGGAAAATTTAAACTCAATCTTCAAACTATTCTTGTTCTCTCCATTCCCCATCTGATATTCTGATTGTTCAAAGGCCCTTCGCATTGTTTATGCGCACAGTTCTATGTTCACTCAGACTGGGAAAAAACTCTGGCATGAACAAACAATTACACACTGCAATAAGAACCACTTCCATGTTTGCTCAGGATTAGGTTCAGAACTTTCCAACTATTAAATACTGTATTGTAACTCAAATGCAATATACCCCAGTCTAGCATTTCCTCAGAACAGAATCTGTTGCCAGTTCTTAGGATCAGAAAAATTCTCTTCCCCCATTTCACTTAAAATGGTGTAGTGACTAGCATGCAGAAGTCTGCAAATCCCAAAAGATTTAATGGAACATATACTTATTTATAATACAACTGCAGTCACTAGACATTGACCTAATTTCCTTTCCAACCTTTTCTCCCTTTGAAAACAGAATTTTTAGTATTTTAGCTGATTGTGGTCAATACACAAGATAACCAAATGGTAACATGTTATAAAGAGGGTAGAATAGTTGATCCTAAATATTTAGCAGAATGGAGCAGACATTAGGCAAGACCAGAGGACCAGGGCTACCAAGTTCTTGGCAATTCAAGATACTTCAGCAGAGATGTCACATTGGAATCCAAGCCAAAGACATTGCAACCCATCAGGAAGTTATTTGGACACTTGACCAAGGGAGTCACACCTCTGAAGTTAGTGGTCGCACAGGCTAACATTCAGGAACACGAAGATGCGACTGTAATTCCAACATGGGAGGAAACCCTAAGTGCAATACTGGAGGAGCCTAAGCCTCTCTCCTTTTCCAGCAAACACAAGATCAGTCCTTCTGTGAAGATAAGTGCAAAGCATAGATGAGCAAACTGACCAGGGTATTCGACCTGGGTCTCCATTGATTGGAAGTGGTTAAAATGAAATCGAAACGATTTTAACTCAAAAAACCAAGATGCAAAATTAGTTTGAATACAGCTAAGTAACAAAAAAAAACGCCATGGAGGCTCAAACTACAATCACAATAGTTATAGTAGCATGGAGTAGAGCATAACTCAGCAAATTGCAGCTGTACAAAACAGCAGTAAATCAGTAAACATGGGTGACTTTCATTCTCCTAGAGCAGGCAAACCAAATTTGCAGGAATGCATGGGGTACAAGTTAATGGGATATATTCAAAGCAATTTAACTTTGAGGAACTGATTTGGGAACAAGGTATTTAGATCCAAACTTGTTCAATTGCAGAGGAGCAGTAAAGGAGTCTCTGGGAGTAAGTTAGTAAAAGCAAACAATCATGCAGTCCTTCCAAGAAAGTACAGGATAAACACAAACAAGACAAAGCCATAGAAAAATACTTTGCATATATTTTCACCAGGTAGAAAACACAAGAAAAATGTTTGAAATTTTGGATACCTAACAGCTTAATGAAATTGGGGAACTTAGAAAATAGCATTTGGTTTAAAAAGTCGTGGAGAAGTTAATGCACTAAAAGCTGAAAGAGTTTAATACGGATTGTTACATAAATATAGCAGACATATTGGTCTCAAGTGTCCAGAATTTCCTCAATTCTCAAAGTTGCCACAGATTAGAAGTAGCAAACTTAACCTCAGTTCAACATAGGGAAAGAGAAAACAGGGAATGTTTATATTTAATAACAAGAACTGCAGATGCTCTAAATCAGAAACAAAAACATATTTTACAATGTTACCTATTTCTATGCTGCAATGACAAAAGGATTTGTGAACAGTCTGTGGAAGATGTACTGTACTGTTTTTAAAAATGCTACATTTTTCAAGGCTTAGCTAACCCAATCAAAGTGAGGAGTGGCTTCATGCATGTACACTTGTACTTCATTATTATGGTCAGTTGAGATTTCTGGGTGTTATGAAAATTACATTCAAGGTAGTCAACGACAGTCAAGATACTTTCAAGTGTTTCAAAGTGTGATAGATTTGTACTAAATACAACGTTAACTTTTTAAGTACCAGTTTTGTGATCTTGTAAGCTTATGTTGACACTTAATTGCAGAATTTACAGAATTCAAATTTCATCATCTGCCATAGTGGGGTTTAAATCCATCTGCTTTGGATTACCAGCCCACTGACTATCATTATGCTGCTACCTCCTCTATGACAGTTAAGTTGTTAAAGAACAAAGTATAATTATGATTGTGGCAGAGAGGCACTGGAGAACATTCCTCATTTAGAGCAGAGATCCCCACAATTGTATTAGACAAACCAAATCTACCACCAAGGAGATCAAAAGCCAAACACAGACACCCTCATTGAGTTGCTCTAAAGACAAATAGAACTAAAAATTAGAATCAAGTCATACTTTGGAGACAGATTTAACATCTCAACTGCAATACATCTGTTTCGCTGCAGAACACTCAATCATTAATACTGTAACTTTGCCTTTACTGTTTTATTGGAGATCTATCAAAACACAAAAGTCAGAACAAGATGTGCATTTTACTCGACCATGTTAACTAAATATGATGCTATATTTGAACCCAGAATACAGGTATTACATTAGATTGCAATTTTGGAATTCCAAACAGGCCCATTCATAATATGGTTAATAAGTTTGCACAGGACGCCAAAATAGGTGACATAGTGAGCAGTGAAGATCATCATCTCAGAGTACAATGTAATCTTGATCAGATGGGCCAACGGGCTGAGGAGTGGCAGACAGAGTTTAATTTAGATAACTATTAGGTGTCGCATTTTGGTAAGGCAAACCAGGGCAGGACTCGTACAGTAAATGGTAGTGCCCTGGGGAGTGTTGCCAAACAGAGTCCTAGAGGGTGTAGGTTTATAGTTCATTGAAAGCAGAGTTACAGGTAGACAGGGTGGTGAAGGCAGCATTTGTCACACTTGCCTTCATTGGCCAGAACATTGAGTATAGGAGTTGGGATGTTGTGTTGAGGCTGTACAGGATAATGGTGAGGTCACTTTTGAGATACTACACACATTCAAATTTAACATCCTTCCCATAAAATGGCAGAGGGTACAGAAAAGGGTTTACAAGGATGTTGCTTGGACTGGAAGGTTTGAGCTATAAAGGAGACGATTAGGTTGGAGTTTTCTTCCCCTGGATGGTCACAGATTGAGGGGTGACTTTGCAGAGGTTTATAGAATCATGAGGGGAATGAATAGGGCAAATAGCCAAGGTTTCTTTTCCCCCCCACGAGTCCAAAACTCGAGGACATGGTTTGAGGCGAGAAGGTATAGATTTAAGGTTTAAAAATGAGGGGTACATTTTTCAGAGGGTTCTCAGTGTCTGGAAAGAGCTGCCAAAGGCAGTGGTGAAACCCAGCACAATTACAACAACATCTAAAAAAGGACATCTGGATGGATCTATGATTAGGAACAGTTTAAGAGGGATATGGACCAAATGCTGGCAAACTGGACTAGGTCAGATTGGGATGTTAGTTGGGATACAGAACTAACAGAAAACAGAGGATAGATGGGTCATTTTCAGGTTGGCAAATCATGAGTGGGGTGTCACTCAGTGCTGATACCTCAACTATTAACATTTCATTTCATCATTTGGACAAAGGGATCCCATGTTGTACCATCAAGAAAATTTGTTGAAAAGTTAAGTAGGAAAACAAGTTACAGAGAAGATAGACTCTGCAAAGATGTATAGATTGGTTAAGTGGACAAAAAAAATTGCAAGTGAGTCTAAGTGTGAAGTGGAAATGTCTCATCTTCCATCAGATGAGTACAAAAGCAGAGTAAGAACACAGAAAATAGAACCAAGAAGTAGGCATTCAATCCATCCAGCCTGCTCTACGATTCAAATATGATCGTGCTTGAGCCACGATCCCAAAGCCATGTTCCTGCTTTTTCCTTTAATGCCTTTAAAGTCTATAAAAATTTATTATTTTCTGAAATATATCCAGTGACTTGGCCTCCACACTTCTGTAGTAGAGAATTTCACAGATTCACTTGCCTTTGTGAAAAAATATTTCCACATCAGTCCTAAATGGTCTACCCTGCAACTTGAGGCTATGTCAACCAGTTGTAAACTCTCCAACCAGGGGAAACATCCTCCCTGTATCTGGTCTGTCCAACCCGGTTAGAATTTCATACTTTGCAGTAAGATCCCCCTCATATCCTTCTAAACGCTAGTGAATACAAGCCCACTTTAACAAATCTCTTCACCAAAAAACAGTCCTGCCATTCCCAGTATCAACTTAATGAACCTCTGCTGCACTCCTTTATGCTAAGATACCCTTTCTTGGGTCGGGAGACCAAAGCTACATGCAATACTCCAGGTGTGGTTTCAACAGGCCCTGTACAAATTTTGAAAGGCATTCCTACTTTGTAACTCAAAACCTCTTGCAATGAAGGCAAATATACCATTTGTTGTCCTCATTGTTTGTCCTTCATTGACTGGTATACAAGGATACCGAGATATCTTTGCACATCCACATTTCCCAGTATATCACCATTTAAGTAATACTCCTTTCTGCTTTCACACCAGCAAATAACTTCACATTTAGCTATGTTGTGCTAATTTGACATGAGTCATTCAACTTGTTGAAATCACCTTGCGTTCTCCTCTCAACTTCACCTAGTTTTGTGTTGCTAGCAAATTTGGAAATGTTGCATATCGTTCCCCCAGCCAGATCATATCTTTTATATATCGTGAACAGCTGGGCCTAAGTACTGATTCTTGCAGTAACTCATTAGTCACTACCTGCCACTGAAAAAGATCCATTTATTCCCACTTTGCCTCCTGTTAACCAATTCTCAATCCATGCCAATATGCCCCTGTAACGAATCTGCTTTAACTTAACCAACTAACCTGTCATAAGTGACCTTATCGAAGCCTTCTGAAAATCTAAATACCAACACATTCATTAGTTCACATTTATTCAAAAACAAACTCCAGTAGATTTGTTAAAATGATCTGCCTTTCATTGAATACCACAGCACTCTGATGAGCCAAATGGCCTTATCATGCTCCATCTGTTATGTCAGCTGTAGTCTCTGCTGGAACCCACTTGTTTGGGTACAAAGTAGGACTAAAATCTACTATGTTATGCTTTCCATCCTAAAATAATGTCAGTGACAATACCTTAGTATTAGTTAGCAGAGCGATGATCAGTGTAACATGAGGTCACCTCATCTCAGCAGATGTAAGAACGCTTTAAAAAGCTGGAAATAAAATTTCTTGCTCCTCATTGACATCTTTCTTTTTCCTGTCTCTCAAAAAGATTCACTAGAAAATTACATTCAGAAGCTTAATCTGTTCAGATGTCTTTGCCATGCTTGTAATATTTTTTACTGAAAAGAACTGAGCCAATCTATTGCAAGAAATAGTCAGACAATTTATTCTTGAATATTGAACTTTTAAAGTAAATAGATACCTTCAAGTGCAAAAATGACTTCAGATTTTTTGAAATCACAAATGAAGTATATAACAATAACTAAGGAGTACAATTTGTGCTCAAAATTGCACAAATATATGGGTCAAGGAATCAAATCTTTTTGTGCTTTCAGCACATCCCAGAAACAAAGTGGAAAAGCTAAAGCATTCTCAACTCTTTGGCAAAAAGTAAATCACTACAATGGTAGGACTCATCTGTCTGGCCGGAGTTTAAGTGTCACATAAGGCATGAAAAGACGCAACAGCATTGCAGCACAAATTGTTAACACAATGCATGATCTTCAAGTCAAACCCATAGTTCTCACCGCCATCTTATTTTCAAGAAAAGATGATATTATCCAACGCATCATCCTCCGACACTTCCGCCATCTGCAATCCGACCCCACCACCAAAGACATCTTTCCCTCCCCACCCTTATCTGCTTTCCGGAGGGAC